>NC_092230.1:38020598-38105598 GCF_036320965.1 Panulirus ornatus
TTGACTTGACCCTCAACCCTACTGTACCTAATAACCTTGCTCTTATTCACATTTACTCTTAACTTTCTTCTTTCACACACTTTACCAAACTCAGTCACCAGCTTCTGCAGTTTCTCACATGAATCAGCCACCAGCGCTGTATCATCAGCGAACAACAACTGACTCACTTCCCAAGCTCTCTCATCCACAACAGACTTCATACTTGCCCCTGTTTCCAAACCTCTTGCATTCACCTCCCTAACAACCCCATCCATAAACAAATTAAACAACCATGAAGACATCACACACCCCTGCCGTAAACCTACATTCACTGAGAACCAATCACTTTCCTCTCTTCCTACATGTACACATGCCTTACATCCTCGATAAAAACTTTTCACTGCTTCTAACAACTTGCCTCCCTCACCATATATTCTTAATACCTTCCACAGAGCATCTCTATCAACTCTATCATATGCCTTCTCCAGATCCATAAATGCTACATACAAATCCATTTGCTTTTCTAAGTATTTCTCACATACATTCTTCAAAGCAAACACCTGATCCACACATCCTCTACCACTTCTGAAACCACACTACTCTTCCCCAATCTGATGCTCTGTACATGCCTTCACCCTCTCAATCAATACCCTCCCATATAATTTACCAGGAATACTCAACAAACTTATACCTCTGTAATTTGAGCACTCACTCTTATCCCCTTTGCCTTTGTACAATGGCACTATGCACGCATTCCGCCAATCCTCAGGCACCTCACCATGAGTCATACATACATTAAATAACTTTACCAACCAGTCAATAATACAGTCACCCCTTTTTTTAATAAATTCCACTGCAATACCATCCAAACCTGCTGCCTTGCCAGCTTTCATCTTCCGCAAAGCTTTTACTACCTTTTCTATCTATATATATATATATATATATATATATATATATATATCCCTGGGGATAGGGGAGAAAGAATACTTCCCACGTATTCCCTGCATGTCGTAGAAGGCGACTAAAAGGGGAGGGAGTGGGGGGCTGGAAAAGACAACAAAGGCCACATGTAATATTATATAAGTTAATGAATATGTAATTATTAAATAATGCAGTGATAAAAGGGGAAGTGATAATAGGTTGTGATGGAGTGAGGAGATGAGTATTTCGAAGGATTGTTAAATATGTCTTATAATAGAGTTACAGATGTAGGGTGTTTTGGTTGGGGTGGTATGCAAAATGAAAATTATGTAAAGTGGTTTGATGAAGAGAGGAAAGGTGGTGAAATCTGTGTGGAAGATGAAATACAGCAATGCAGCAGGAGTCATTGGTATTGCATTTGAATTTGTAAAGAAAGTGGGTGACTAGTGTTGATTGGTTGATAAGGATATTCATTGAATGTATGGAGCATGGTGAAGTGCCTGAGGATTGGCAGAATGCCTGTATAGGTCCATTGTATAAAGGTAAAGGGATAAATGTGAGCGTTGTAACTACAAAGGCATAATTTTGTTGAGTATGCCTGGTAAATTGTATGGGGGTCTTGATTGAGAGGGTGAAGGCATGTACAGAGCATCAAATTGGGGAAGAGCAGTGTTGTTTCAGAAGTAGTAGAGAATGTATGGATGAGGTGTTTGCTTTGAAGAATGTGTGTGAGAAATACTTGGAAAGACAGATGAATTTGCATGTTGCATTTGCTTTGTGGAAGGTCTTAAGAATATATGGTGTGGGAGGTAAGCAGCTTGAAGCAGAGAAGTTTTTATGAAAGGTGTAAGGCACACATACAAGTAGGAAGAGAGTGAGTGGTTCCCAGTGAAGGTCGGTCTCCGGTAGGGGTGTGTGATGTCCCCATGGTTATTTAGTTTGTTTATGGATGGGTTGGTTAGGGAGATAAATGCAAGAGTTTTGGAGAGCCGGGCATACTTAGTATACGGTGTGTTGGGAATGAGAGGGCCTGAGTAGTGAGTCAGTTGTTTGCTGATTATACAGCAGAAGTTGGTGACTGACTTTGAAAATGTGTGTGAAAGGAGAAAGTCAAGAGTCAGTGTGAATAAGAGCAAGGTTATTAGCTTCAGGAGGGTTGAGGGACAAATGAGTTGGGATGCAAGTTTGAATGGAGAAAAATATGAGAAAAGGGCAATGGTAAAACGTTACATTTGAATGACGTAAATTGTAGAGAAGACTGGCAGAATAAATGAGACGTGTGTGAAGATAAAGAGTACAAGTACCTAGTCCTACATTTATGGATGAGTGAGGGTGGAATTTTAGTTAGAGGCTACTTTTAGGATATCAGTCATTACAATTCATGTGTTTTTTCTTTCAGTGGCTCTGTAATACCACAGGAAATGTGATGCTTTCTTGGTGATAACACATACTTTTTTAAAATCATTACTGTTGTTACGGTCACATAAACATTTAATTTTCATGAGTTGCGGTACAATACTTTTGTTATGGTTGCATGGAAATTTACTTTTCAAGAAGTTAAGCCTTTTAGTGATTAGTAGTAGTAGTAGTACATGCATAAATCAATTCACATTTTTCATGTACTTTTTAGTGTGATGTGATATGACAAAGTATAATGAATAAAGTGAATATGTATATATATATACACACACACGTTTATACATAAACTCCCACACCTGCACATATACATTCCTGTACATTTCAATGTATACATACATATACATACACACATATACATATATACACATGTACATATTCATACTTGCCACCTTCATCCATTCCTGTTGCCACCCCGCCACACATGAAATGGCTCCCCCCTTCCCCCATGTGGTTAGTAGTAGTAGTAGTAGTACATGCATAAATCAATTCACATTTTTCATGTACATTTTAATGTGATATGATGTGAAGGTTTATATTTGTTTGAGGCTTATAAGTCAGAGCCACCCATCTCAAGGTGTGAAATCTACTTAGTTATACAGAGGTGGTAGCATTATGATTCCTCTAGTTACTTTAAGTAATTTACAATGAAGGCATTTATGTTTTTACAGTTGGTGAAGTGGAGAGAACTCCCTTGAAAAGCCCCTTGATGAAGAAGCTCAAGCAGAGTAAGTTTAGGACAGTTTTCTCTGTTTAGTACTGATGATACTACATATTATAATTTTAGGAGCAGTAAGTGTTTTTCAGAAAGCTTTTGGTAAGAAAATTTTATTTCTTGTACACAGTTTTCCTTTCTGTAGATAAATTTCTGTCTTCAGGTCGTTTACCATTTGCCCGCTTGGATTCCAAGACCCCACAGAAAACATCTAGCCTGCCTACTCAGAAAAAACGTAAATTATCAGGGTCTGGCGTATCTGGAAGCTGTACAAAAACTGTTGGTATTGAGGTCAAGCTGGATGCACCTGCCTCTAAGAAAAAGCAGAAGGTCCAGAAGAAGATAGGCAAAAGGCAGATAAGATTGAAAGTAAACCAAAAAAATTCTGATAAGCCTGAGAGAAAAAGGAAAAGGGGTGGACCCTCATCAAAAGAGAAAAAGTCACATGTTTTGGAGAATAACAAGAAGTTGAGCAAATCCAGGTGAGATCTTATTATGAATTTACCTATTCACAGATGTATATGACTGTATGTTAGATATTTAATAATCCTTTTTTATCTGAAAAGGTTATGATAATGAAGGTTTGAACCTCAGATCAATGAAGCTGACTTCAGTTCATGCCATGTGTTATGTAGTACTTGTAGATGAAACAGGATAAGTACTGTGAGGCAGTTTGATAGATAATCTCTAATGAATTACTCCAAGTCAGGTTTATACTATTATGGAAAACAAAATTTCTGGGCTCTGGCTGAAAGCTGTTTAAAACATTTTGGAACTATCTTTTCATGTAGGCCTTTTTCTTTTGTGTGTGTGTGTGTTTATTGATGAATAGCTACCAAAACTTAATGTTTCCTTCACCGTACTATGATTGAAAATTTTCTAATGGCACATCTGCCCATTAACCTCGGTGCTTTTTGGAGTCCTTTGCATTATCGTCTGAATAGAAGTACATATGAATGTGCAGTATTGCTAGAACATTTTTTTTTTGGCTCTTCTGTTAAATTGTTTGGCAAGGAATCAGACATATTAGTCTTGAAAAAACTCTGTGACACCATTTACCATTTATCACTGTCTGTAATCATTGCAATTATGTTATCTATGACGCAAAGTCTTCCAATATTGAAAGGAAGTGTGATAACCTCTCTCCACCTCTGATAGGTCTTTCTGTTGTTCAGCTAAAGCATCGTTAACAACTTCTCTTGCTCTACCTTTCCTTCACTTTTCCAATCTGTTGTTACTATAGCTGTCTCTTCCATAGACAAAACAACTCTCTTTGGTTCTTGTTTCTCCCCTAACTCTGCCTTGGATGACTCTTTCCCTGACTCCCAAATGCTTCTCTTATTAATCCTTTGCCCCTTCCTTGTAATCATTTTTCAAAGTAAAGCACTTCTCTCTCTGGACATGGGTAAGATTTACAGACTTGATGGAATCCATCCATTTATAGTGAAAGAGTGTGCCTCTGAACTTGCACCTGTACTTGTATTCTTTTCCTTCCATCTTCTGTACCCATGCATGTTACAACTGCTGCCTTACCTCCCACGTCATCAGTTCTTTGAAATATTCTTTCCATTTTTCACTTCCTCACCTTGATTCAGCAACTCCCTTCCTTCTCACATTTCCTATCTTACATCCACCTCCTTCCTTTTTCACCTCTTTTCAGAACAATGTCGTATTTTCTACAAACTTTTCAGTCAACTTTCTTCCAGAAATAAACTGTATAAACGACAGCGGTAATGGGGGCACTAAAAGGCTAATGTGCAGCAGCAGGGAATCAGCGATAGCTGAAAAAACTACTGATTGTAATTGCATTTTCTTGTCAAGTTAAACTTTTTTTAAGACAACCTAGTTGTGGGTCAATCAGGCCCCCTGTTGGCTTTCTTTCTCATGTAAACTTATGTAAACCCACATAAAATCTTCATCTTTGCTTTTTTTCTATTGGCATCTTAACATTCTACTTTACTGGACATTGTAGTTTTTATGTGACCACAGAAATACTCAGTTATATTTCTCCTTACAGTCGTCAGCTGATGTCAGATGATGAAGTCAGCTCCAGTGTGGATGATGAAGTTGAAGCCCCAAAAGCCAAAAAGAAATCTATTGAGAATATCCGTAAGTTACTGCCTTTACTTTTATGCAAGGAACCGACACAACAAGCAGTGATATCTACTTCAACAGAGGAATTATCTGATAAGGAGGAGAAGGAAAATTTGGAGGATATAAGTGAAGTAAAGAATCATGACAATGTTATTAATTCAGAAAATGAAAGTGAAGAGATTGAAATAAATGGTAGAAAAGAAGAGGAGAATGTGGAAAAAGAAGCAGATGGAAATGAATGTAATGATTCTAAAACTGATAAAGTAACAGAGGTAAATGCTGGAAAACAGGCAGAAAAAGAAAAGGCTACAGTTGGAGTACATGGTGTAGGAAAGAAATTTGAAGGTAAAACTGAACCAAGTAACAGACAAGAGAAGGAGAATGTAGAGAAAGAAGTCAAGAAAACAACTTTCTGTAATGATTCAGAGAATATTGGAGTGATAAAGGAAAATGATGCAGATATGGAGGAAGTAAAGAAAACTCCAGCAAAACCATCTTCTATTGGAAAGAATTCAAGTAAAGAAGATAGTTCTGAGACACTTGATGAAATATGTAGTACTGTTGAAAATGAATATATGGAAATGGATAATACTAGAAAAGGTGAATCAATTGAAAATAAAGAAGAAATTAAAGAATTGACTCAGAAAACGGAAGAGGTGGACAACAATGAAGATGACAAACTTGAGATGAAGGATCAAGAGCAGATAGAGAGAGAAGACTGTGAACTGGAATTGAATGAAAGTGACATTGAAAAGAATAAAGGAATGAATAGAGAAAAGGAACAAAATATAGTTGCTAAGGAACCCAAAATCCTTGAAAAGTTTGAAGAAGAGGTCAAAGAAAGAAAAGAAGTAAAAAACAACACACAGGAACAGGAGGAAGATTTTAAGAAAGAAAATATGGGAGGAAATGAAAAGAAAGACAGCATGGTTGAATCAAACAAAACTGTTGGACAGGAACAGAAACTGAAAACCATTGAGGTTGATAAGACTAAAGACAGTGGTGACAAAGCTGAGATTGTATCAGAAGATAAAAAGGAGAAAACTTTTGATGTGAGGGAGGGAAAAGTAAAGGAAGTGAAAGGACGAATATCTGATTATTTAAATGTGGTTAAAAACCCAGCCAAAGAGATTGGTAACGTAATTAAAGAATGCAATAAAGAAAGATGTACTGATGTTGGCGAAAAGAAAAATGAATTATTAGAACTGGAAGAGAAAATAGTAGAAAGTACAGTAAATGAAGGTAGTGAAATGATTTGTGAAAAAGAAAAGGAGTTTGTGAATACTTGTGTTGAAAATGAAGAGGCAAATGGAAAGAAAAATGAAGGTGATGGAATGGACACAGATGAAGAAAGTGAGAGAATGTTAAATTCTGGTAGTTTGAATTCAGAATTCTCTTTGCCGTCTCCTAAAGGGCCCTTATCTGGATCAAAAATTGTTAGTCATGTGAGACCTAAAAGAATTGCAACAAAACATAAGGAAGGAGAAAGAAAAAAGCAGTTAAAGGTAGAGGTGAGAGAAAAGCTAAAGCAGGAAAGACAGAAAAAGAAACTAGAAATATTGGCTGAGAAGAAAAGATTAAGAAAAGAAAAAGAAGAAGAGAGGCAGAAGCAGAGGGAAGAAAAGGAAAAGATAAAGGAAGATATGAAGAGAAAAAGGCAGGAGGAATTAGAGTAAGTATATATTTATGGATGATACATGAATCCCCTTATGAATGAAGAATAGGTTAGTTTAGGAAGGGAAGAGGGTTTGTGAACTATATTTTTGTAGTTAGATTGGCAGTGGAAAGATATAATACACCACACAGTAGAATATCAGAAACGTGCAATCCTTGGACCTGGTACTCTTAGATTGGCAGTGGAAAGATATAATATGCCACACAGTAGAATATCAGAAACGTGCAATCCTTTGGACCTGGCACTCTTCTGAAACTAGGAAAGAAATGGGATGCTACAGTGTGATAACTAATTAGACAAGTGAAAAAGATTTTGAGTGATCAGGGCCTGAACATGTAAAAGGGACAGGCATGCAAGGGATGGAGTGAATTGAAAAGATGTGGTATAATGGGGTCAACTTGCTGTCAGTGGACTGAACCAGAGCATGTGAAGTGTCTGAGGTAAACCATGGAAAAAGTTTGTTGGCCCTTGATGTCGATAGGGAGTTGTGGCTTTGGTGCATTACACATGACAGCTAGAGACTGAGTGTGGACTTTTTCTTTCTTTCTTTTTTTTTTTTTTTTTTTTTTTCTTTTTTTTTTCTGGTGCTACTGAGTGGCGATGCTGCTTCCTGTGGGGTGGAGTGGTGCCTGGAATGGATGAAGTATAATAGATATTTATATTCTGCATAGTCGCTGTTTCCCGCATCAGCAAGGTAGCTCCAGGAAATAGACGAAGAATGGCTCTTCCACTAATATACATATATATATATATCTTTTTTTTTAAACTATTCGCCATTTCCCGCATTAGCGAGGTAGCATTAAGAACAGAGGACTGGGCCTTTGAGGGAATACCCTCACCTGGCCCAATTCTCTGTTCCTTCTTTTGGAAAAAAAAAAAAAAAAAAAAAAACGAGAGGGGAGGATTTCCAGCCCCCCGCTCCCTCCCCTTTTAGTCGCCTTCTACGACACGCAGGGAATACGTGGGAAGTATTCTTAATCCCCTATCCCCAGGGATATATATATATATATATATATATATATATATATATATATATATATATATATATATATGTATATATATATATTTATTAAAAAAGGGGGTGACTGTATTGTTGACTGGTTGGTAAGGTTATTTAATGTATGTATGACTCTCGGTGAGGTGCCTGAGGATTGGCGGAATGCGTGCATAGTACCATTGTACAAAGGCAAAGTGGATAAGAGTGAGTGCTCAAATTACAGAGGTATAAGTTTGTTGAGTATTCCTGGTAAATTATATGGGAGGGTATTGATTGAGAGGGTGAAGGCATGTACAGAGCATCAGATTGGGGAAGAGCAGTGTGGTTTCAGAAGTGGTAGAGGATGTGTGGATCAGGTGTTTGCTTTGAAGAATGTATGTGAGAAATACTTAGAAAAGCAAATGGATTTGTATGTAGCATTTATGGATCTGGAGAAGGCATATGATAGAGTTGATAGAGATGCTCTGTGGAAGGTATTAAGAATATATGGTGTGGGAGGCAAGTTGTTAGAAGCAGTGAAAAGTTTTTATCGAGGATGTAAGGCATGTGTACGTGTAGGAAGAGAGGAAAGTGATTGGTTCTCAGTGAATGTAGGTTTGCGGCAGGGGTGTGTGATGTCTCCATGGTTGTTTAATTTGTTTATGGATGGGGTTGTTAGGGAGGTGAATGCAAGAGTTTTGGAAAGAGGGGCAAGTATGAAGTCTGTTGTGGATGAGAGAGCTTGGGAAGTGAGTCAGTTGTTGTTCGCTGATGATACAGCGCTGGTGGCTGATTCATGTGAGAAACTGCAGAAGCTGGTGACTGAGTTTGGTAAAGTGTGTGAAAGAAGAAAGTTAAGAGTAAATGTGAATAAGAGCAAGGTTATTAGGTACAGTAGGATTGAGGGTCAAGTCAATTGGGAGGTGAGTTTGAATGGAGAAAAACTGGAGGAAGTGAAGTGTTTTAGATATCTGGGAGTGGATCTGGCAGCGGATGGAACATGGAAGCGGAAGTGGATCATAGGGTGGGGGAGGGGGCGAAAATTCTGGGAGCCTTGAAGAATGTGTGGAAGTCGAGAACATTATCTCGGAAAGCAAGAATGGGTATGTTTGAAGGAATAGTGGTTCCAACAATGTTGTATGGTTGCGAGGCGTGGGCTATGGATAGAGTTGTGCGCAGGAGGATGGATGTGCTGGAAATGAGATGTTTGAGGACAATGTGTGGTGTGAGGTGGTTTGATCGAGTAAGTAACGTAAGGGTAAGAGAGATGTGTGGAAATAAAAAGAGCGTGGTTGAGAGAGCAGAAGAGGGTGTTTTGAAATGGTTTGGGCACATGGAGAGAATGAGTGAGGAAAGATTGACCAAGAGGATATATGTGTCGGAGGTGGAGGGAACGAGGAGAAGAGGGAGACCAAATTGGAGGTGGAAAGATGGAGTGAAAAAGATTTTGTGTGATCGGGGCCTGAACATGCAGGAGGGTGAAAGGAGGGCAAGAATAGAGTGAATTGGAGCGATGTGGTATACCGGGGTTGACGTGCTGTCAGTGGATTGAATCAGGGCATGTGAAGCGTCTGGGGTAAACCATGGAAAGCTGTGTAGGTATGTATATTTGCGTGTGTGGACGTATGTATATACATGTGTATGGGGGTGGGTTGGGCCATTTTTTTCGTCTGTTTCCTTGCGCTACCTCGCAAACGCGGGAGACAGCGACAAAGTATAAAAAAAAAAAAAAAAAAAAAAAAGATGGTTTGATCAAGTAAGTAATGAAAGGGTAAGAAAGATGTGTGGTAATAAAAAGAGTGTGGTTGAGAGAGCAGAAGAGGGTGTTTTGAAATGGTTTGGTCACATGGAGAGAATGAGTGAGGAAAGATTGACCAAGAGGATATATGTGTCGGAGGTGGAGGGAACGAGGAGAAGTGGGAGACCAAATTGGAGGTGGAAAGATGGAGTGAAAAAGATTTTGAGTGATCGGGGCCTGAACATGCAGGAGGATGAAAGGCGGGCAAGGAATAGAGTGAATTGGATCGATGTGGTATACCGGGGTCGATGTGCTGTCAATGAATTGAATCAGGGCATGTGAAGCGTCTGGGGTAAACCATGGAAAGTTCTGTGGGGTCTGGATGTGGAAAGGGAGCTGTGGTTTCGGGCATTATTACACGACAGCTAGAGACTGAGTGTGAACGAATGAGGCCTTTGTTGTCTTTTTCTGGTGCTACCTCACACACATGAGGGGGATGTTATTCCACGTGTGGCGAGGTGGCGATGGGAATAAATAAAGGCAGACTGTGAATTAAGTACATGTGTATATATGTATATGTCTGTGTGTGTATATATATGTGTGTACATTGAGATGTATAGGTATGTATATTTGTGTGTGTGGACGTGTATGTCTATACATGTGTATGGGGGTGGGTTGGGCCATTTCTTTCGTCTGTTTCCTTGCGCTACCTCGCAAACGTGGGAGACAGCGACAAAGCAAAATGATAATATGAAAATAAGGTTATAAGGTGTATAACCTCATCAAGTGAGGGTCAGGTGGGAGTGTGAAGTAAAAAATGTCATAATCAAAGGCAGGTGTCCGGTCACCGAAGTCAAGTGTTTGATCACCAAAGGCAAGGCTCAGGTTGTGGATTTAGTCATTAACTTTTCCATGTTAACATTTCTTTTGATTATGAAAGGATCTAGTTTATACATGTCAAGACGGATGTTGAGATCATAAAAAAGTTGTGTTATTTATTACTTACACCTAACTGAGTTTCTTCTGTAAACCTCCCTTGATGTGATGGTATTCTCTTATGGGTTTTGGGACAAATTGACATGAGAGAAAAGTAAGTTTTGAAGTATGAAAATGCTTTCTCTCCAGAATGGTGTCCCGTGAGTATTTTTCTCAATTTGTGTTTCCTCCTCTTCCCTCCCCTCTCTTCAGTAAAGTGTGTTTATCCTTCCTCACTCTCCATTTTAAAAAACTTCCTCTGAATTGACAGTGATCAGTATCAGGTTGAAGTGTGGGCTCAGAATTATGGAGTAGGTTGGTATTGACAGCCATGGATCAGCATTTTCTTGATGTCATTATTGATTGGAAGTTATCAATGTGGCAGACCTGGACCAAACTGAGTTGATGGTTAACGAAGGTGAGAGGTATTTTTCTCATCTGAAAGGTGTATGGTTAAGAGGTTTCCAGCTCCCAGATCAGACACATCTCTCATGGCTTGTGGGGTACTGTCCAGGGAAGAAAGTCCAGTATTATGTACACATGGTAAAAGATGTATTGTTTTGGATGGGTCCAATGAATTTCAAAATGATCAGTACTTTTTTTTCTTCTTTTTGTAGGATTGTTAAGTATGAATGCGAGACATTTTCCCATGATTATCGTAGCCCCACTTAGTTGTTATTTCCATCAAAATGATGGGAAATGTCATTAGCAATTATTATATTTCAGTATCTTGAAAGTAGGGTTACCAAAGTGAGGCCAGACCAATGGCCATTTCTCAAAATCCTTCATCCATGGTTTCATATCTTTTCACACTAAAAGTGGTAATATGTACATTTTTACATTGTGTACAATACTTGAAAAATTTGTAACAAAATTATTTTGTATTTGAATTTGGTTTAAACAACAGTGCCAAGCGGCAAAAGAAAGAGGAAGACCTGCAGCGAAAGGAAGAAGAGAAGAAGCTGAAAGAGGAGGAGAAGAGACAGAAAGAGGAAGAAAAGAGACAGAAAGATGAAGAAAAGAGGCAGAAAGAGGAAGCAAGAAAACAAGCTGAAGAGGAAAAACAGAGACAAAAAGATAAGCTCAAGAAAAAATTTGCCAGTTTCTTTGTTGCTAAGAAACATGATCATACTGAAATGGAAGAGGAGAGTGATAATGGGCTCTTCAAACAGTTTCGGGTAAGCATAATTTTAGAGTGGCTCAGCTAGTCACAAAATTTGAAAGGATTTTCTTTTTACTCGTGTAATACAATTGCTTTGTGACACTATTATCTGTGAAGAGGTTTTATCTACCTAAAAGATTTAGCAAAACTTAAAATGCATTCATTGCCGTGCATACTGACTTAATGAATGTTGATGTATAACTCTGTGTAAATGGTACCAAAAAGTAATAAGTAAGTAGACCTCTGATCAAAAGTTGTCTGTGGGTTGTGGTTATGGTGTAATTTCACTAGCATGTGCTCATCTTATTCAGGCATTATTGCATGACAGCTGGAGACTGAGTGTGAGCGAATGGGGCCTTTGTTGTCTTTTCCTGACGCAGCCTTGCGCACATGAGGGGGGAGGGGGATGTTATTCCGTGTGTGGCGGGGTGGCGATGGGGGTGAGTAGGGGCAGACAGTGTGAATTGTGTGCATGTGTGTATATGTGTGTGTCTGTGTGTGTATATATGTGTGTACGTTGGGATGTGTGGGTGTGTATGTTTGCGTGTGTGGACGTGTGTGTGTGTGGGGGTGGGTTGGGACATTTCTTTCGTCTGTTTCCTTGCGCTACCTCACAGGCGTGGGAGACAGCGACAAAGCAAATAAAAAATAAATAAATATATATATATATATATATATATATATATTTTTTCTTTTCTTTCAAACTATTCGCCATTTCCCGCATTAGCGAGGTAGCGTTAAGAAGAGAGGACTGGGCCTTTGAGGGAATACCCTCACCTGGCCCAATTCTCTGTTCCTTCTTTTGGAAAAAAAAAAAAAAAAAAAAAAAAAAAAAAAAAAAAATCCGAGAGGGGAGGATTTCCAGCCCCCCGCTCCCTCCCCTTTTAGTCGCCTTCTACGACACGCAGGGAATACGTGGGAAGTATTCTTAATCCCCTATCCCCAGGGATAATATATATATATATATATATATATATATATATATATATATATATATTTTTTTTTTTTTTTAAAAAAAAAAAAAAAAAAAAAAATATATATATATATATATATATATATATATATATATATATATATATATATATATATATATATATTATCCCTGGGGATAGGGGATTAAGAATACTTCCCACGTATTCCCTGCGTGTCGTAGAAGGCGACTAAAAGGGGAGGGAGCGGGGGGCTGGAAATCCTCCCCTCTCGGATTTTTTTTTTTTTTTTTTTTTTTTTTTTTTTTTTTTTTTTTTTGCTGTCTCCCGTGTTTGCGAGGTAGCAGAAGGAAACAGACGAAACAAATGACCCAACCCACCCCCATACACATGTATATACATACGTCCACACACGCAAATATACATACCTACACAGCTTTCCATGGTTTACCCCAGACGCTTCACATGCCCTGATTCAATCCACTGACAGCACGTCAACCCTGGTATACCTCATCGATCCAATTCACTCTATTCCTTGCCCTCCTTTCACCCTTCTGCATGTTCAGGCCCCGATCACACAAAAGCTTTTTCACTCCATCTTTCCACCTCCAATTTGGTCTCTCATTCTCTCCATGTGCCCAAACCACTTCAAAACACCCTCTTCTGCTCTCTCAACCACGCTCTTTTTATTTCCACACATCTCTCTTACCCTTACGTTACTCACTCGATCAAACCACCTCACGCCACACATTGTCCTCAAACATCTCATTTCCAGCACATCCATCCTCCTGCGCACAACTCTATCCATAGCCCACGCCTCGCAACCATACAACATTGTTGGAACCACTATTCCTTCAAACATACCCATTTTTGCTTTCCGAGATAATGCTCTCGACTTCCACACATTCTTCAAGGCCCCCAGAATTTTCGCCCCCTCCCCCACCCTATGATCCACTTCCGCTTCCATGGTTCCATCCGCTGCCAGATCCACTCCCAGATATCTAAAAACACTTCACTTCCTCCAGTTTTTCTCCATTCAAACTCACCTCCCAATTTACTTGACCCTCAACCCTACTGTACCTAATAACCTTGCTCTTATTCACATTTACTCTTAACTTTCTTCTTCCACACACTTTACCAAACTCAGTCACCAGCTTCTGCAGTTTCTCACATGAATCAGCCACCAGCGCTGTATCATCAGCGAACAACAACTGACTCACTTCCCAAGCTCTCTCATCCCCAACAGACTTCATACTTGCCCCTCTTTCCAAAACTCTTGCATTTACCTCCCTAACAACCCCATCCATAAACAAATTAAACAACCATGGAGACATCACACACCCCTGCCGCAAACCTACATTCACTGAGAACCAATCACTTTCCTCTCTTCCTACACGTACACATGCCTTACATCGTCGATAAAAACTTTTCACTGCTTCTAACAACTTGCCTCCCACACCATATATTCTTAATACCTTCCACAGAGCATCTCTATCAACTCTATCATATGCCTTCTCCAGATCCATAAATGCTACATACAAATCCATTTGCTTTTCTAAGTATTTCTCACATACATTCTTCAAAGCAAACACCTGATCCACACATCCTCTACCACTTCTGAAACTGCACTGCTCTTCCCCAATCTGATGCTCTGTACATGCCTTCACCCTCTTTTTTTTTTATTTGTTTTTTACAGTTTTAAGGATATGATACAATGAACAGGGAAAGATTGCTAATTGCTGAAGAGCTGTATTTTCCATGGGTGAAGAGCTTGCAAATAATATTTGGTACCGTAACTGTTCCCTAAAGGTAAACTTAAAAGTAGGTTAGTGGAGTGATCCTTTTAAAAATTGATTATAATCGTGTATAATCTTGCACAAGTTTTGTTACCTGATCATTGGTTGGCCAGATTGTTCCAGTTTATTTCTTTATAATTACCCTAGAACCTCTTTTGACAACAAAGAAATGTGCAGGACCTCTTTTAAGAGAATTCTGCAGCCTAGAACTGCATTACTTCCAATAGCAGGAATGTCGGCTCCTTTAGAGTGAGACGTTCTTTGACAAGACTGTACTCTCAGTGGTACAGTCCCACCAAAGATTACTTGTCACTCGCAATGTAAACTTATGCAGGTGGAGTCCAGTAACAGATTGCTTCAGGAACATGGTTATTGATTATACTGTCATTATTCTTATGTATATTTGCAAAACATATATCACCTTGATAATAATACAGTTGGCCTTTCTCCTCTGGGTATGGATTTTGCAATAGTGGCAATTCCTGTCCACTCAAACACTTATAAGTATCACCATAACAGTCTGTCAAATCTATGGCCCCTAGTCCGTGACATCATGGGGTGCTAAGAATCTCTGGGTTTCTGCCTGATTCTACTGACTGAGAGGGAGGGCTCTGGCAGTAGTAGTACTGGCCCCTCCCACAACATTTCCCTCTGTTAGACTTTCCTCTTTTTCTATTCACAATCAGCATTCATGGTCTCTAGTAACCTCTCCTCAGCTGAACAGTCTGTCTAGTACCTCTCCTAATATCTTACCTCTGTTTGACACACAGTTGGCTTATCATGTTCTTACTAGTTCCTTTCTCATATCTAACTATAACTTCCACTCATGATTTTGGTTCATAGTTGGTGTTTGTGCTTACTCCAACATTAGCACACTTGTTGCATGTTTCAGGGACCATGAGTCTCCAAACTTTGATGTTATGTGGCTCAAGGTCTGTCTCCCTACTTCCACACTTTTCCTCTGTTTTGCTTATTTCTCCTAATTCTATAGATTTTATATCCTTCAACTATCTAAACTCCTGCCATGAGACTGTGACATCCTCTCATCCGCAAACCCAGATCCTCTACCTTACGGATTTCAACATTCATCATAGGACATAGTTGAATTCCTCTCATACAGATGGTGGAGGGATTAAAGCCCTCATGTTCTCCAACCTCATTGATTTATAGCAAACTGTCTCCCAGCCTACCCATATTCCTGACTGCTGTGACCACTCTCTGAATATTTTGGATTTGTTTTTCACTTCTAGTCCATCCTGCTGTAAATACACAATCTCATCCCCAATTGGTAAATAATGGCACCCAAACAAAGCTGACTGGAATAACTTATGTAAGTTCTTTTCTGACTTTCCTATGAAGAATTGCTGTCACTTATGTGGTGATGCTTCTGTCTCTGCCAAATGCATAGCAAGTTATTCTTGCAGGAATGGAAGCATTTGTCCACTCTTCCTCCAAGACGACCTCTTCATCCAGTCTATGGTTCAACCGTTCCTGTTCTGAAGCCATTCAGGCAAGGGATCAGACATATCAGGCTTGGAAAAACTCTCCTTCCTCCAGTTCCCATTCAGCTCTTATCACTGCCCGTAATCTCTGCAAGCACGTTATCCGTGAGGCGAAGCATTCCTTTATTCAAAAGAAGTGCAGTAACATCTCCTCATCATCCACTGACATAGCTTTCTAATCTTTAGTTAAGGTTATCCAGAGCAACTTCTGATGCTTTCCTTCTCTCCACTTTTCTGCTCTAATGGTACTCTAGCTCTCTCCCATAGACAAAGCAACTCTTTTTGGTTCCCATTTTTCCTCTAACTCCACCTTGGACAACTCTTAACGTTCCCTCACCCTCTGATGCTCCTCTTACTAATCCTATGCCCCTTCCCTTAATCTCTTTTCGGACTCTCTGAAAAAGCGCTTCTTTCTCTGGATACAAGCAAGGCTTATGGTCCTGATGGCATGCATCCTCATATACTGAAAGACTGTGCCTCTGAACTTGCACCTGTGCTTGTTTGTCTGTTCTGTTTCTGTATATAAACCAAAACTTTTCCTTTTCCTTGGAGGCATGCACTGATACATCCCATCCCTAAGAAGGGTAACTGTTCTAACTCCTGTAACTATTGTCCTATTGCTTTAACATCTACCATTTCCAAAGTCTTTGAATCCCTCCTCAACTCTTGTATCCTTAAACCTCGAAAATCGCAGCCCTCTCTCTGATCACCAGTGTGGCTTCTGTAAGGCAAGATCCATTGGTGATACTCTTTCCTATCTTATTAATGTCTGGTCATCAACCCAGAAACATTTTGGGGAGTCATGTGTAGTTGCCCTTGACATATCCAAGGCTTTTGACAGGGTTTGGTATTAGGGTCTCATCTCTAAGTTCCCCTGTTTTGGCCTCCCTCTCTCACTTTGCTCCTTCATATCTAGCTTCCTCTCTGTCTGATCTATCTCTGTGGTTGTAGATGGATCAGCCTCCCCATTTTTCTCCATCAGCAGCATGTCCCTTTTTCTCTTTTTTTCAACAATTTCCTTTCCTCCACAGATAATCCAATGCACTCATATGCTGACAACTCAGCACTGCGCTCATCCACTTCCTTCAGTTCTACTACTTCTTTCACTTGATCTGCAGCTTGTCTTGACACAGCTTCATCAGTAAATTCAGACTTGGACATGATATCTCTGTGGGGTACACAAAATCTTGTTGAGTTTAATGCCTCCAGTAACCAGTTTCTACCCATCTCTCTCAAAACTCGTCATAACTCGTCTCTCCTTTGACTGTTCTGGAATTCCACCTCTTGACTCGGTGAACATACTTGGTATGATTACTGTAACATACACTCTTTCTTGGAAACCCCACATTACAGGAATAGGTAAGTCTGCCTCTAAGAAACTGGGTCTCCTGTTTAGATGTTGAAACCTCTTCTCTTCTGAAAAGTTACTCTGTTTATACAAGGGATTGACTTGTTCTTGTATGGAGTACTGCTCTCAAGTTTAGGGTAGTTCTAGCTCTGCATCCTTACCTGACAGAGTTGAGTCGTAAGCAGTCCACCTCATAAATTTTCCCTGGATAATTTCCAAACTTGACCCCCTAGCCCTGCTCCGCAATGTTGGTTCACTTTCCTTCTTCTGTAAGTATTACTCTGGTTTTTGCTCCCAAGAGCTGGCAGCTTGTGTGCCCACACCACTAGCTAGACCATGCAATACTTGGCAAGCTGCTGCATCACATGCTTATTGTGTGGCCATCAGCTACTCAAGAGTAGACTGTTTTCATACTTGCTTCTTTCCCTATACAATGAAGCTTTGGAACACTTCCTTCTCATGTCTTTCCCAGTAACTATAACTGGCATTCCCAGTAATTATAACCTGGCATTCCCAGTAACTATAACCTGGCTCATTTCAAAAGACAAGTTTTTCACTCAAAATTTTGGAGATACTTTCCCTTGTCTTTTCTTTTTGTTTCATAATTCTGTATTTCAGTTAAGGTGTGGCCTTTTGTCCATGACTGGAGCCTTCAACATGAAAGGAAAAAAAATGGCAGAAAAGAAATAACCCACCTGGATGATTGTTTTAAAAATCACTTTACCAAGTCCAGTCTTAGTCTGTCTAGCTAAGGACAGGTTTGGTTAAGATATTTTGGAATGGTTTTTAAGCGAAATTGAAAAGTATCACTAATTAGCACTGATTCTTGATTGGTGCTCATCTCTTTTATGCATGCTCTGCTGGCATTCCTAGAGAGTTTTTAGAACTGTCATTGATGAACCTGATTTTCAATATCAGAAGCACTCTGTTTCTAGGTGTATCCCATACTTTGATAACATTATTTTCAATGCAGTATATGCCATGTTATAATGATATCCCAAAGTTTTTCATAAAGAAGCATTAGCAAAAACTTGTGTACATTAACTGAAAATAAATCATGTGAGATACTTCATGATATGATAAGGGGTTGTGCATTAAAACACATTTACAGTAAAGGTAATGTATTAATTTTCAAAATTAGAAACATGCTGTTTGTAGGTGTATTCCATGTTATCATGATATCCCAAAGCTTTTCATAAAAAAGTATGAGTAAACTTATATACATTAACAGAAAATAAATCATGTTATACTTCATGATATGATAAGGAGGTGTGCATTCAAACATTTACAGTAAAGGTATTCTTTGCCGAATTACACTGGTTACACCATTTGCTGAATTCAAATTATGTGCATTTAGATTTTATTGAATGTTGTGATTTTGATTCAGTTCATCATGGCTTATATTTGAAAATTGAGGTGAATCTCATATTCTGACTGTCCTAATGTCACCAGTTGTTAGATCATATCACTTTGAACTTGATTTTTTTCTTAAAGGCTCCAGTCACGGACAAAAGTTCACATCAAGGCAGATCAGATTGTCATTAAACATGATGGAATTACAGATATTTTTATTTATTCTTAGGCTTCAGTCATAGTTTTAGGATGGAAATAAGTGGATCAATAATGTATGAATGTATATGGGTAGACAGTGTCTTGAATCCTTTCATCATAGTCATGCCTTTATGATTTATTCAGACTAATCTGAAGGTCAGAATTTCAATGTACTTGCTGAACACTGGAGATTTAGATTTTGTTGATATTAAATAGTTTCAGTATTTTTATTTGTAAACTAGCCAATAAAGACTAAATAGACACTATTAATTTTTGAAGTTACTGGCTGTGGGTTGCAGTTTATCTTTGTATTTTGTCTTGTAGAGCAAAATCTGGTGATAGAAAACTGATATAGCTATTGCAAATGAGTCTGGATTTCAGTGTGGTCATTTCCAACATAAATTGCTTTGAAGTTTACTATGTTGACAAGAATTAACTACTTTAAATTTTCAGGTGAAAGAAGACATGCAAATGGCACCAAGAAACCGAACACACTTCTCCGAGAGTCAGCGCTTAGAACTTGATAGATATATATCTGACAGACATGTAACATCATCTGAGCTATACTTAGAACTCCTTAAGGCAGGAAATTATGTGAAACAGAAGTCTAAATGCACATGGCCACCTGAAGATAAAAAAGAAGATATGGATGACATTGAGATCATTGGTATGGACTCATGATTTCTTATGTTTGGACTAAACCCTATGAGCATTTGAGAAAGCTCCTGTTCAGTGGAGGTTAACAAAGTTTTCCCCAAATAGTGGTGAATTTATGAGATTTTATTTTTCTGACTTCCATAAAACATATGAAGTTGATGGCAGCCTTGTGCAGCAGGAGCTTCTGCAAAGAAATCTTGGGTAACACCAAGACTTTTTCTGTGAAATTTGCTCTGGGGTAAAAGATGCTTTGAAGGCTCAGGGCCTTAAGTGCAGGAGAGTAAGAGGCAGGCAAGGGATAGAGTGAACGGTAGCAGTGTGGATTAAGGGGGATGATGTGCTTTTACTGGGCATTTGAAGTCATTGGGTAAACTATGGAAAGGTGTTTGGAAATTGGTTTTGGGAAGTGGGCTTCAGTTTCGATGCATTATGCATGCCAACTGCCAGTGACTGGATGTGAGTGATTGAGACCATATCTTCATCTGTTCCTGGTACTGCCTTGTTAATGTGGGAAATGGCAAATGTATATCTATTATATTTATTTATGTTATATCCGATCGCTGTTTCCCGCATCAGTGAGGTAGCACCAGGAAACAGACGAAGAATGGCCCATCTACTCACACACGTATATACATAAATGCCCACACACGTACATATACATACATATACATATCAACATGAGATGAGAGAAAAGGAGAGATACATAGTATGTTTGAGGAAAGGAACCTGGATGTTTTGGCTCTGAGTGAAATAAAGCTCAAGAGTAAAGGGGGAGAGTGGTTTGGGAATGTCTTGGGAGTAAAGTCAGGGGTTGGTGAGAGGACAAGAGCAAAGGAAGGAGTAGCACTAATCCTGAAGCAGGATTTGTTGGAGTATGTGATAGAGTGTAAGAAAGTAAACTCTAGATTGATATGGGTAAAACTGAGTAAATGGAGAGAGATGGGTGATTATTGGTGCCTATGCACTTGGTCATGAGAAGAAAGATCATGAGAGACAAGTGTTTTGGGAGCAGCTGAGTGAGAGTGTTAGCAGCTTTGATGCATGAGACCAGGATATAGTGATGGGTGATTTGAATGCAAAGGTTAGTAATGTGGCAGTTGAGGGTATAATTGGTGTACATGGGGTGTTCACTGTTATGAATGGAAATGGTGAAGAGCTTGTAGATTTTTGTGCTGAAAAGACTGGTGATTGGGAATTCCTGGATTAAAAAGAGAGATATGCATAAGTATACGTATGTAAGTAGGAGAGATGGCCAGAGAGCGTTATTGGAATAGGTTTTAATTGATAGGTGCATAATAGAGAGACTTTTGGATGTTAATGTGTTGAGATGGGCAACTGGAGGGATGTCTGATCATTATCTTGTGGAGGCAGAGGTGAAGATGTGTATAGGTTTTCAAAAAAGAAGAGAGAATGTTGGGGCGAAGAGAGTGGTGAGAGTAAGTGAGATTGGAAAGGAGACTTGTGTGAGGAAGTACCAGGAGTGATTGAGTGCAGAATGGAAAAAGGTGGGAGCAAATGATGTAAGGCAAGTGGGGGAGGAATGGGATGTGTTTAGGGAAGCAGTGATGGCTTGTGCAAAAGATGCTTGTGGCGTGAGAAAGGTGGGAGGTAGGCAGATTAGAAAGGGTAGTGAGTGGTGGGATGAAGAAGTAAGATTGTTAGTGAAAGAGAAGAGAGAGGCATTTGGACAATTTTTGCAGGGAAATAGTGCAATGACTGGGAAGATGTATAAAAGAAAGGTGCAAGAGATGAAAAAGAGGGCAAATGAGAGTTAGGGTGAGAGAGTATCATCAAATTTTAGGATGAAAAAAAGAATGTTTTGGAAGGAGGTAAATAAAGTGTGTAAGACAAGAGAACAAATGGGAACATCGGTGAAGGGGGCAAATGAGGAGGTAATAACAAGTAGTGGTGAAGTGAGAGGTAGGTGCAGTGAGTATTTTGGAGGTTTGTTGAATGTGTTTGATGATAGAGTGGCAGATATAGGGTGTTTTGGTCGAGGTGATGTGCAAAGTGAGATGGTCAGGGAAAATGATTTGGTAAACAGAGAAGTAGTAGTGAAAGCTTTGCGGAAGATGAAAGCTGGCAAGGCAGCGGGTTTGGATGGTATTACTGTGGAATTTATCGAAAAAGGGGGTGACTGTTTTGTTGACTGGTTGATGAGGATATTCAGTATATGTATGGTTCATGGTTAAGTGTTTGAGGATTGGTGAAATGCATGTTTAGTTCCATTGTACAAAGGCAAAGGGGATAGAAGTGAGTGTTCAAATTACAGAGATATAAGTTTGTTGAGTATTCCTGGGAAATTATATAGGAGGATATTGATTGAGAGGGTAAAGGCATGTACAGAGCATCAGATTGGGGAGGAGCAGTGTGGTTTCAGAAGTGGTAGAGGATGTGTGGATCAGGTGTTTGCTTTGAAGAATGTATGTGAGAAATACTTAGAAAAGTAGATGGATTTGTATGTGACATTTATGGATCTGGAGAGGGCATATGATAGAGTTGATAGAGATGCTCTGTGGAAGGTATTAAGAGTATATGGTGTGGGAGGTAAGTTGTTGGAAGCAGTGAAAAGTTTTTATCGAGGATTTAAGGCATGTGTGCGGGTAGGAAGAGAGGAAAATGATTGTTTCCCAGTAAATGTCAGTTTGTGGCAGGGGTGCATGGTCTCCATAGTTGTTTAATTTGTTTATGGATGGGTTGTTAGGGAGGTGAATGCAAGAGTTTTAGAGAGGGGCAAGTATGCAGTCTGTTGTGGATGAGAGGGCTTGGGAAGTGGGTCAGTTGCTGTTTGCTTATGATACAGTGCTGGTGGCTGATTCGGGTGAGAAACTGCAGAAGTTGGTTACCGAGTTTGGTAAAGTGTGCAAAAGAAGAAAACTGAGAGTAAATGTGAATAAGAGCAAGGTTATTAGGTTCAGTAGGGTTGAGGGACAAGTCATTTGGGAGGTAAGTTTGAATGGAGAAAAACTGGAGGAAGTGAAGTGTTTTAGATATCTATGGGAATGGATTTGGCAGCAGATGGAACCATGGAAGCAGAAGTGAGTCACAGGGTGGGGGAGGGGGCGAAGGCTCTAGGAGCATTGAAGAATGTGTGGAAGGCGAGAACATTATCTCGGAAAGCAAAAATGGATATGTTTGAAGGAATAGTGGTTCCAACAATGTTATATGGTTGTGAGGCATGGGCAATAGATAGGGTTGTGCGGAGGTGGGTGGATGTGCTGGAAATGAGATGTTTGAGGACAATATGTGGTGTGAGATGGTTTGATCGAGTAAGTAATGAAAGGGTAAAAGAGATGTGTGGTAATAAAGAGTGTGGTTGAGAAAGCAGAAGAGGGTGTTTTGAAATGATTTGGTCACATGGAGAGAGTGAGCGAGGAAAGATTGACCAAGAGGATATATGTGTCAGAGGTGGAGGTAATGAGGAGAAGGAGAAGTGGGAGACCAAATTGGAGGTGGAAAGATGGAGTGAAAAAGATTTTGAGTGATCGGGGCCTGAACATGCAGGAGGGTGAAAGGCGTGCAAGGAATAGAGTGAATTGGAAGATGTGGTATACCAGGGTTGAAGTGCTGTCAATGGATTGGACCAGGGCATGTGAAGCGTCTGGGGTAAACCATGGAAAGTTCTGTGGGGTCTGGATGTGGAAAGGGAGCTGTGGTTTCTGTGCATTATTGCATGACAGCTAGAGACTGATTGTGAATGAATGTGGCTTTTGTTGTCTTTTCCTAGCGCTACCTCGTGCACATGAGGGGGGAGGGGGTTTTAATTTCATGTGTGGCGGGATGGCGATGGGAATGAATAAAGGTAGACAGTATGAATTATGTACATGTGTATATATTGTATATGTCTGTGTGTGTATGTATATATATGTTTACATTGAGATGTATAGGTATGTATATTTGCGTGTGTGGACGTGTATGTATATACATGTGTATGTGGGTGGGTTAGGCCATTCTTTCGTCTGTTTCCTTGCACTTCCTCGCTAACGCGGGAGGCAGCGACAAAGCAAAATAAATTAATATATAAATGTATAAATATGAGTGTGTGGGTTGGGCCATTCTTTTGTCTGTTTCCTTGTGCTACCTCGCTACAGGAGACAATTACAAAGTATAATAAAAAAATGATAAAAAACATAACCTTCTTTTTCTTTTTCTTTCATACTATTCGCCATTTCCCACATTAGCGAGGTAGCGTTAAGAACAGAGGACTGGGCCTTTGAGGGAATATCCTCATCTGGCCCCCTTCTCTGTTCCTTCTTTGGGGGAAAAAAAAAAACAAGAGGGGAGGATTTCCAGCCCCCCGCTCCCTTCCCTTTTAGTCGCCTTCTACGACACGCAGGGAATACATGGGAAGTATTCTTTCTTCCCTATCCCCAGGGATATATATTTTTCTTTTTCTTTCTTTCGTACTATTCACCATTTCCCGCATTAGCAAGGTAGCGTTATCAACAGAGGACTGGGCCTTAGAGGGAATATCATCACCTGGCCCCCCTCCCTGTTTCTTCTTTTGGAAAATTTAAAAAAAAAACGAGAGGGGAGGATTTCCAGCCACCCGCTCCCTCCCCTTTTAGTCGCCTTCTACGACACGCAGGGAATACATGGGAAGTATTCTTTCTCCCCTATCCCCAGGGATAAGGGATATATATATATATATATATATATATATATATATATATATATATATATATATATATATATATATATATATATATATATTTTTTTTTTTTTTTTTTATACTTTGTCGCTGTCTCCCGCGTTTGCGAGGTAGCGCAAGGAAACAGACGAAAGAAATGGCCCAACCCCCCCCCATACACATGTACATACACACGTCCACACACGCAAATATACATACCTACACAGCTTTCCATGGTTTACCCCAGACGCTTCACATGCCTTGATTCAATCCACTGACAGCACGTCAACCCCTGTATACCACATCGCTCCAATTCACTCTATTCCTTGCCCTCCTTTCACCCTCCTGCATGTTCAGGCCCCGATCACACAAAATCTTTTTCACTCCATCTTTCCACCTCCAATTTGGTCTCCCTCTTCTCCTCGTTCCCTCCACCTCCGACACATATATCCTCTTGGTCAATCTTTCCTCACTCATTCTCTCCATGTGCCCAAACCATTTCAAAACACCCTCTTCTGCTCTCTCAACCACGCTCTTTTTATTTCCACACATCTCTCTTACCCTTACGTTACTTACTCGATCAAACCACCTCACACCACACATTTTCCTCAAACATCTCATTTCCAGCACATCCATCCTCCTGCGCACAACTCTATCCATAGCCCACGCCTCGCAACCATACAACATTGTTGGAACCACTATTCCGTCAAACATACCCATTTTTGCTTTCCGAGATAATGTTCTCGACTTCCACACATTTTTCAAGGCTCCCAAAATTTTCGCCCCCTCCCCCACCCTATGATCCACTTCCGCTTCCATGGTTCCATCCGCTGCCAGATCCACTCCCAGATATCTAAAACACTTCACTTCCTCCAGTTTTTCTCCATTCAAACTCACCTCCCAATTGACTTGACCCTCAACCTTACTGTACCTAATAACCTTGCTCTTATTCACATTTACTCTTAACTTTCTTCTTCCACACACTTTACCAAACTCAGTCACCAGCTTCTGCAGTTTCTCACATGAATCAGCCACCAGCGCTGTATCATCAGCGAACAACAACTGACTCACTTCCCAAGCTCTCTCATCCCCAACAGACTTCGTACTTGCCCCTCTTTCCAGGACTCTTGCATTTACCTCCCTAACAACCCCATCCATAAACAAATTAAACAACCATGGAGACATCACACACCCCTGCCACAAACCTACATTCACTGAGAACCAATCACTTTCCTCTCTTCCTACACGTACACATGCCTTACATCCTCGATAAAAACTTTTCACTGCTTCTAACAACTTGCCTCCCACACCATATATTCTTAATACCTTCCACAGAGCATCTCTATCAACTCTATCATATGCCTTCTCCAGATCCATAAATGCTACATACAAATCCATTTGCTTTTCTAAGTATTTCTCACATACATTCTTCAAAGCAAACACCTGATCCACACATCCTCTACCGCTTCTGAAACCGCACTGCTCTTCCCCAATCTGATGCTCTGTACATGCCTTCACCCTCTCAATCAATACCCTCCCATATAATTTACCAGGAATACTCAACAAACTTATACCTCTGTAAAAAAAAAAAAAAAAATATATATATATATATATATATATATATATATATATATATATATATATATATATATATATATATATATATATATATATATATATATTTTTTTTTTTTTCATACTATTCGCCATTTCCCGCGATAGCGAGGTAGCGTTAAGAACAGAGGACTGGGCCTTTGAGGGAATATCCTCACCTGGCCCCCTTCTCTGTTCCTTCTTTTGGAAAAAGAAGAAAGAGAGGGGAGGATTTCCAGCCCCCCTCTCCCTTCCCTTTTAGTCGCCTTCTACGACACGCAGGGAATACGTGGGAAGTATTCTTTCTCCCCTATCCCCAGGGATAATATATATATATATATATATATATATATATATATATATATATATATATATATATATATATATATATATTTTTTTTTTTTTTTTTTTCATACTATTCGCTATTTCCCGCGATAGCGAGGTAGCGTTAAGAACAGAGGACTGGGCCTTTGAGGGAATATCCTCACCTGGACCTCTTCTCTGTTCCTTCTTTTGGAAAATAAAAAAAAAAAGAAAAAAAAAAAAAGAGAGAGAGGGGAGGATTTCCAGCCCCCCGCTCCCTTCCCTTTTAGTCGCCTTCTACGACACACAGGGAATACGTGGGAAGTATTCTTTCTCCCCTATCCCCTATATACATATTTTATTTTTTTTTTTTTGCTTTGTTGCATATATAACCTATATATATATATAACCTATATATATATATATATATATATATATATATATATATTTTTCTTTCAAACTATTCGCCATTTCCCGCATTAGCGAGGTAGCGTTAAGAACAGAGGACTGGGCCTTTGAGGGAATACCCTCACCTGGCCCAATTCTCTGTTCCTTCTTTTGGAAAAAAAAAAAAAAACAAGAGGGGAGGATTTCCAGCCCCCCGCTCCATCCCCTTTTAGTCGCCTTCTACGACACGCAGGGAATACGTGGGAAGTATTCTTAATCCCCTATCCCCAGGGATAATATATATATATATATATATATATATATATATATATATATACACGGACATATTCATGCTTGCTTGTCTTCATCCATTTCATGTGCTACCCCATCCTACAGGAAACAGCATCACTTTCCCCTGCTTCACTGAGGTAGCGCCAGGAAAACAGACAAAAATGGCCACATTTGTACACAGTCTCTAGCTGTCATGTAATGCACCAAAACCGCACCTCCCTATCCACATCCACGCCTCACAGACTTTTACATGGTTTACCCTAGATGTTTCACATGCCCTGGTTCCGTCCATTGACAGCACGTCAACCCCGGTATACTACATCATTACAATTCACTCTATCCCTTCCATGCCTCTAACCCTCCTGTATGTTCTAACCCTGATCACTCAAAATCCTTTTTGCTCTATCATTCCACCACCAATCTGGTCTCCCACTTCTCCTTGTTCCTTCCACCTCTGACATCTCCACCCATCTGTGCCCCCACCACTAATACCATCACCTCAGTAGCCATTTGTGCCACTACTTTTACTATCCACTGTTACCCCCACTCTTGCCACCACTTCATCTTCTCTTTGCAGATAACACTACCACTTCCTGTACTTCCAACCACCTGTGCCACCATTTCTTCCACAACTTTTACCACCTTTCCTTTAACCATGTCTGATACAAACACTCCCATCATTTCAACAATCACCTCTCCCACCATCTTTGCTGCCATCTCAACCATCTCTGCAATGACCAGAGCCACCAGCTTGGCCATCCCCACTGCCACTGCCTTTACCACCACCCTTTCTATAACATTTGCCACTATACAAGCATCCATTTCTTCCATCATCTCTGCCAGCATGCCTCTAGTCACCTCTGCCATCTCTTTTGTAACTATCATCTCCACCACTCCTTTTGTCACCACCATTTCGACCACCTCCTCCTTGAACTCTTTCTGCCATCGCCTCTGCTATCCCTTCAGCCATCACCTCTGCAACCACCTTTGTGAGTGCCTCTACTTTTGCCTTTCCCACTTAGCCACAACCCCCTGTCTGACATATGGGCATGTAAGTTTATGTGCTGAAGCTTCCTGATGAGCACCTCAGCATTCCACCGAAATTAGGGTCTTTGACCTACATTTCATTCTGTGGAAGTAGACTTCATAATCAAACATTAGCTATCTCTCTTTTTACAGTGTCTTCAAAATTAGTGGGAGCTAGCTGAATAGATGATAGATACATTATTAGCAAATCCTTTTATGCAGTTGATTCATTCATTTGTAAACTGTAGCCTTTTATCTTAAAGGTGACTTCTAGTGACATGATTTTAGGATCATGAAACTGATGATGAATTTCCACTGGTAACAGAGTTCCTCATGTTTTCGTCCTGTTGCAAAAGTAATGATTAATTTGGTAATTTTGCTTACTTTATAAGGTCATAGCTCTTTAGAGGATGGAGTTTTGCTTTGTTTGATATAGAAAACTATTCCATAATAGTACATGGTAGGGTATAGCAAAAATATTTCGAGTTTGAATTGGTGAAAATTTCACTGTATAAATCTCAATCATGAACTAAATGGAAAGCGATTATTGTTAATGATAGCTGTGAATTTTGATTACAGAGGAGGATGAAGATTTGGGGGGTATGGATGGTATGATAGAAGATACAGCAGCTGGAATAATCAAAGGCAGGCACCTAAAAGCCAAGTTCTTATGTTTCTGTGAAAATCGTAGACCTGCTTACAGGGGTACATGGAGCAAGAGCAGCTCATCTGTATCAGCAAGACGACCATTTGCAAAACACGTAAGATCATGAATTCAATGAATTTGTTTTATAAAAAAGTATTAGAATTTCTTTTGCACTGAGGAAAACAAACAGTTTTAATGGATCTCATGATGATTCACCACTTAATGCTTTTCTGTTGTAGGTTAAGAAAGATTAGGTTTGTACCCTAACATATTCTCACCACACACATTTACATATTTACTTACATTCGGAATTTGTTTCCAGATGCTCATAATCTTAAAAGTCAGCATCTATAGTAACCAAGGCAGCATTTGGCATCTGTACAAATGCAAAAGTAATGGCAGTGGGATTTAAACAAAGCCTGTGAATGTCAGCAGTCATAGGATGACTCCTGGTGCCTACTGTGGAATTCTTCATGTAAAGACTCCTGTCATTTAAGAGTTAAAGGGTGTAAGGAAGTAAGTCGCAGACTGGTGTGGTGAGAATGAAAAAGGATTGCGAGAGGTGGGTGATTATCAGTGGTCATGCACCTGGTAGGGAGAGGAATGAGAAAGAGATATGTGTGTTTTGGAGGAGCTAAGTTTGTGTGCCAGCAATTTTGATTTAAGGTATCGTTTATTAGTGGTAGGGGATTTGATTAGAAGAGTAGGTGATATGGCAGTTGAAGGTATAATGAGGTGTGTAGGATACCCAGTGTAAATGAAAATAGTGAACAGCTTGTAGAGTTGTGGACTGTAAAAGGACTGGTAATTGGGAATACTGTACCTGGTTTAAGAAAAGATGCATACATAAGTATACAAATATGAGTGGGGTTTGTGATAAGCCAGCACTATTGGATTATATACTAATTCAAAGGCAAGCAAAGGAGAGCCTGTTGTGATATGAATATGATGGTGGGATGCTGATCACTTCTTGGTGGAGGTAAGTATAAAGTTTGTAGTAGCTTTAGAAAGGATGGAAATTATGTGGATGGGTAGATGATGGCAAGAGTTGAGTGAGTTTGGAAAAAAGGCTTTTGTGTGCAGAGGTACCTGGAGGGAGAGGTGTAAAATGCCATAAGGTGAAGGTAGATGAAACTTGGGCAGGGGACGAGGAGTGCAAGGTATTTTGGAAGGCATTCCATACATATGTGGGTTAAGTGTAGCATGTGCAGGGTGGGATGTGGGATTTGAAAGTGTAGTGAGTGATGGGATGAATTGATATTATTAGTGAAAAAGAACAGGGAGTTATGTAGGCACTACTTGCAGGGAAGGAGTACATGTGATTGGGAGATATGTAAGAGGAAGCAGAAAAAAAAGAGGAAGGTGCAGAAATTGAAAAAAGGGCAAATAAGAGATGGGGTGAGAATGTATCTGCAGACTTAACAGAGAACAAGAAAATGTTTTGGAAGGAAATGATTAGTGGGAAGAGAGCAAGAGAACAAATGGGAGCAAGAGTAAGAGAAGCCAATGGGGAAGTGGTAGGAAGCAAAGAGGAAAAGTAGAGATGGAGTGTGTATTTTGAAGGACATTCAAATGTGTTAGATGATAGTGTGACATGTGGGGTATTTGGATTGGGGAGGTATACAAAGTGAGAGTCATGGTAAGAGTTTGGTGAAAAGAGATGGTGAAAGCCTTGTCTAAGATGAATTAGATGAATGGGGTGATAGAGTTGTTGATTTGTGAGGATTTACATTGTGTGTGTGTGTGTCTCATGATAAGGTGCCACGAGACTAGCAAAATGTCTGCCATCATATTTGATACAAGGGGGACGAAGATGAATGCTTGAATTACAGAGGTATGTGTATGTTAAGTGTATCTGATGAATTGTATGGAAGAGTGGTGATTGAGTGTGTGGACCAGTTGTTTGATCTGAACAATTTGTGAAATGACCTTGAAAGAATGAAGAATTTGTATGTAGCATTTGTAGATGTGAAGGCATATGATAGGTTTGAGAGAGATGTCTTGTGGAAGGTGCTAAGAGTACTTGGTTTGGGGGGAAAGTTACTAGATGCTGTGAAAAATTTTATCAAGTGAGCAAGGCATGTGTACAAGTAGGAAGGGAGGAGGGTGTGTGGTTCCAAGGGAAGGTTGGTCTGCATCAAGAGTGTGTATTGTCACCATGGATGTTATGAAATGGGTGGTGAGGAAGGTAATGGAGTGTGGAGTTTCTGCAGTTTTTCACTCGAATCAGCCACCAGTGCTGTATCATTGGCAAACAGCAACTGACTCACCCTCCAGGCCCTCTCATCCCCAATGGCCTGCATACTCACCCCTCTTTCCAAAACTAGCATTTACCTCCCTAACCACCCCATCCATAAACAAATTAAGCAACCATGGAGACATCACACACCCCTGCTGCAGACCGACCTTCACTGGGAACCAATCTCTCTTCTCTCTCCCTACTCATACACATGCCTTACACCCTTTATAAAAACTACTCACTGCTTCTAACAGCTTACCTTCCACACCATATACACTTAAGACCTTCCTCAAAGCATGTTTATCAACCCAATTATATGCCCTCTCCAGATCCGTACAAATCCATCTGTTTTTCTAAGTATTTATCACACATTCTTCAAGAGCAAACACCTGATCCACACATCCTCTTCTACTTCTGAAACCACACTGCTCCTCCCCAATCTGATGCTCTGCACATGCCTTCACCCTCTCTGTCAATACCCTCTCATACAATTTTCCAGAAATACTCAACAAATGTATGCTTCTGTAGTTTGAACACTCGCCTTTATTTCCTTTTGCTTTGTACAGTGGCACTATACATGCATTCTGTCAGGTCTCAGGCACTTCACCATGATCGATACATACATTGAATATCTTTACCAACCAATAGAAAACAGTCACCCCCTTTTCTTAATAAATTCAACTGCAGTACCATCAAAACCGGCTGCCTTGCTGGATTTCATCTTGTGTAAGGCTTTCACTACCTCTTCTCTCTTCACCAAACCACTATCCCTGACTCTCACTTTGCACACCACCCTGACTAAAACACCCTACATCTGCCACTCTTATCATCATACACATTCAACAAACCTTCAGAATACTTTCTCCATCTCACTTCATCACTACCTGTTATCACTTCTCCCCTTGCCCCCTTCACCGATGTTCCCATTTGTTCTCTTGTCTTATGCATGTTATTTACCTCCTTCCAAAACATCTTATTATTCTCCATAAAGTTTAATATGTGTGTGCATTACGCATGACAGCTAGTGAATGAGTGTAAGTGGATGTGGCCTTCTTGTTTTCTGGTGTTGTCTTGCTGATGCAGGTACTCAGAAAAGTAGTTCACAATCTCAATTGAATCTTTTTATTACTTTTATTGTAATTGCTGGTTCCATTGGTGTTTGCCCTCAGGACATCTTTGACTATGAATATGACAGTGATGATGACTGGGAAGAGGAGGAAGCAGGGGAAAGTTTGAGTGATTCTGAGGGTGAAGAAAAAGAGAGGAAGAGGGGGACCAGTATGAGGTAGACAATGACTTCTTTGTTCCTCATGGATACCTGTCAGATGATGAGGGGAGATCAGATGAAGAGGATGGTGCAGATGAAAACTTGCCACAGGTGAGGACAAATAATTTCATGAAAGCTAAGTTTATTTTTGTCATTTTTCCAGTTCACCATTATATTTAGATTTAACTCCTTTATTCATACACACTTTCCTATGTATATATTATATTGAAGGGTAAAGGGATAGAATACTTTGTGAATGTTCAGATGGTAAAGTGTTGGGTTAGTCAGAGGGAAGGAGAGGTAGAATAGGTGGCACTTACGTTGGAGAACTAGTTGTAGAACTGTTTTATGGAAATAAAATCCGGATTGATGTGGGTTAAAATGAAAGGGGACTATATTTTAATTAAGGCCCTGTCTCGGTGCAGACTTTTGTTCATGACTGGAGCCTTCAGCTTGAAGAAAAAAGAACAATTTGACAGTTATAGTGGTTGAAAGCATAACTTTTGATATGTTTAAGAATAGACTTGATATATATTTTGCTTCAAGTTCATGACTTACATTATTTGCTCCTCCTTAAGTCACTTTGACAATCTGCAGGTTATTATCTTTGAGTTAACTGTATACCTTTTAACTTTATACCACACTAATCTCTGAGTTTATGATATCTTCCACTATCATGAACAGGCTTGAAGGGACCCAGTGGTGGGTTGGTGTTTGAATTCCTTTGTATTTCCATGTAGAAGTATGTACAATGTGCACCAGACCAGTTTTGCCGTTGTGGCTACTTGGACCTGTGGGCTGTAACTTCAAACATCTTGACTGACTACCTTTCCAACTCAGCATCCTGGACTCAGCCTGGGCTGTAGAGGTAGAGGACCTCCGAGTTATACTCCAGGTATACTGCACCTAAAGAAGTATGGAGAGCTAATTAAGAGAGGCTACTAAGATATCACCAGAATTAAAAGAGCTGAGCTACAGTGAAAGGATAAGGGCTATAAACTTGTATACTATGGTGGAGAGAAGAAAGAAGGATGATTTGATTACAGCTTTCAGATTTCTATATCAGTTTGGCAGTGTTGAGAGGGAGCAGTTCTTCATGACATGAAATGACATAGTAACCAGTGACCATGGCATGAGCTTTGCTCAAAGCTTGTTAGAAAGGATGTGAAGTACTGTTTAATGTAAAGATAGCAGATAGTTGGAAGAAGATAACCCTTTGAATCCCAATGTTTTTAAGGTGATTGATGGCCCAATATAGCTTTTGATAAATTGTGGCCCACCTCTTATTTTCTCAACCAGTGAAATGGAAACCAGCAAAGTTTAGGTACAATGGCATTCTGAAATGGCCTTGTAAATATACTAAATGTTGTACAAAATCACCAGGTATTATGGTCATTCATACCTGAATATATATTGAACCTGTGACAGCCCATAGCCCACCCAGGAAATTCACCATGTCCCACTGGTTGGGAACTACTGGACTGAGCAATGAAACTATAAAGGCTCACAGTACACAGATGCTTAAAAAGGTATCTGACGGTAAGGAAAGTTCAAGAGGTGGGACCCTATGAGTGTAGAACTCTCCTCCTATTCTGTATGAATATATAATTTCACTCCTACACCAGGACTTTCTTTTGGGGCCCCGACAACTCTCGGGAAGCTAGTCATAGGTGCTGGCCAGGACCATGGATTAAAGGGTTTTGGTGCTTTGTTAGTGTTTTAATGAGGGGAGTGTAGAGCAATTGAGGAGGTGTTAGATATCTCCTGTGGAAGTTGCATGTTGGGCATGAGGGTTTCTTGTGATATGTTTTAACAGTGTTGGTAATTTTGAATATATTGGTGCTGTCCAGAATGCAGACAAGAAGTGTAATTTGTACTTGATGGGGTTTTGTGGTTACATTTAGGTGTATGTGTAGTGGAATGGAGTTCCAGATCAAGTTCTGAGGGCAGTTGTTTTATGATTTTCAGTCAGTGCGGTATTTGCTGGATTACAGAATTTGGGAGCATAGGTTACTTTGGGAGGTTGGTGTATATGATTCTGAAATCGAGGGGTGGGGATTAGTGCAAAGCATGTTGAGGTGAGAGGGTATTGGAAGTATATTTGTTTCAGTGTGCAGGTTTTGAATGATTGTGGTATCTGAGTAGGCGGTGATTGCATTATAAACTCAGTTTGATGAGATGATAATTTTGTATATCTTTGGTTTTCAGGGGATGGGTGACTAGTTTGTTGAGGAATAGTTTAGAGTGGAGCAAACATGTGTAGAGGATGATGATAGATTCTTTTCTCTTTCAGAAATGGTGCCAGTAAATGTTCAAAAGGTACTTAATTTGTTCATGGTTTGTTTGTGTTTGTGATGTGGGTAGTGAGCCTCCTGTGTCATATGTGAAGCTTTTTTTTTGGGGGGGGGGGTGTAATGGTCAATCATCCATGTTAAAGTGAGGGTTCTGTTATACCACTGATATGGTATAACCAGTCATATAGATATATGTCTATTCTCACAGATGATATACTGTGAAATGGTTTGCCCATTTATAAGTTTCTTTGATTCAATGCAACCCTCTTATCTATCTTTGTAGGTATGTAATTCATTTGAAAGTAGGATGATGTATTAGCTTTGTTATTTATTTCAAAAGATTCCTTATAAGTTTGAATTTTGAAAAGAAAGAGAAAGAGAATTTGGAAGAAATTTCTTTGTCTCCAAAAAGTAACTTTTATCAGGAAGAGATTAAAAGTTTTCCGAAAGTGCTGGGAAGGCTGAAGAAACATTTCTGAAAAGCTCGGACTTAGTATTAGATTTCAGTGTTGAGTTATCAGTTGATATTTTAGTCGAATGGATGTCTGTCTTTCTAGGATGATAATACCAAACATAAGGAGAAACTGAAGCAAAAGCAGGCAGAGTTTGAGGAGGAAATGAAGAAAAAGACAAAGCAGTTAAAACCTCGTATCATGGGGTCTTTATGGATGGCTGATGCAAATAACAATCCAGGTAGGGTAATGTTTGTTTTATAGTAAACTCTTGAATTTTTTGAGGATTTACTGGATATTAGGGATTAAGGTATGTCTATTTATCTCTGATGCCCATTTCCTCTCTGTACTACCTCAAGGGATTAGCCACAGCAAAAGAGTCTCTATAACTGGTGAGCTCCAGTGCTGCTGCTTAGCCTTTAGTGCCTCACCTTTAACAGGCCACTAGCAGATGGCAACTCAAGTGCAGTGTTTCTAGAGGCTTCTGTCTGATATTCCCACCAACTGTTGTGTGTCTACCTAATATTCCAACCTACTACTTCTACCTAATGCTTCCACCAATGTTCGTACCTTGTACTTCTACCTAATGCTCCTGCCAAATGTTTCTACCTACTATTACTACTGTCTAATGCTGTTACCATTTGGCTAAAAGGTAGGGTGAGCACATAGTGCTTACTTCAGGAAAGTCTAGAGGTACGAAGACTAGCTTCAATGAGTCGGATGGTGTCAAGTGTTATGTGTGACAAGGAGAGATTTTGTGTTTGTGGACAGAATGCTAGCAGTTCATGTGTGGGTGAAGCAGAAAGAATAGACAGCTACCTGGGTCAGAGGAGTGCAACATGACCACTGGTGTTTGCTCACATTGCAGCTGTCACTAATCCCTCCAATACCCAGGTGGGTAGTACTGGTAATATACCTCCCTGGTAGATGGTTCCCTGCCAATAGCTACCTAACGGGATTAAGGTTGATATGGATTTTGAGTGTTGAAAGATAAGAGAAGATATAAGGATTATGGTTGAGAAAGTAGAATATGATGAGGCTGGATGTGGATCATGTAATGGGAGATATTGAAGGAATGGATCAATATGGCTCATTGCTACTTTCATTTAGCTCTGTATATGGAGCATAGAAGTAAGATAATGTATGAAATGATTGGATGATTGCCTATTATTGGACAGTTTTATGAATTTAGATGTTGAATGACATGTAAGTGACTATAAGTCTGCAGTTGTAAGATATTCATCAGGGTGGTGTACATAAGTGAAATTATGAATGGCAGGCTGGATTATTGAAGAGGTAATCATTTGGAAATAGTAATGTGAACATAGCACAGTAAGTGTGTGTCTTATAACTTGATATTCATTTATTGAGTACTTTGATAACTGTGACTCTTTCTTGATCTCACAATTACTTAAAGCTGTGTTTTTAGCCTCGTAAAGGTTATTGGTTGAAGTAGAGGATCCTATTTTAACATCTTATTTTAGAGGGGAAGAAAATGAGTACAGTTGTGAAGTGTATTGGCCAGGCCCTTAGAATCATTAGGCTTGTTTAAAGACCTTTTTATACCAGAATATTTGACACCAGGTAACTTAGGACAACTTTTAGAATTTAGAACAAATTATACTATGGTCTTTGTAGAATGATTGAGTTAAGTTGCTAGCAATGTGTCATTGCAGTGGAATGTCGCTGTATGAGTAATTGAAACCTACATTATAAGGGGGTTATGCTCCAGACAGAAAATTTCCCTCATCTGATTGTCATGTATGGACTCTACCTAAAACATAGTTTACCATAGATATATCATACTCAATCATGATGTAAATAAGACACTCTTACTCTTAATTCAGCAACAGTTGCCATTTCTATGATCAATCGGATAATATTTCATGATTCTAACCGATAATGCTGCTGGTGAGGGACTAATGGGGATGAAGTCAAGCCTTTCTAAATAAGTTTATCCATTGCATTGTATAACTTTTATGTTTGTTGATGTCCTTAGCTATTATATTATAGATTTAAATGTTTTTGGGTTATGTAGATAGTACTCTCATGGAACATTAAGAATATGAAAACATTGTATTCCTTATAAGGTGACCAACAATGGCTGGAATTCAGTAAGAATGTAATTTTATTGTGAATTGATATCATTATAAAAGGCATTATGAAAAACCAAAGAATTTACTTAAATTTTTTGTTATTATTGAAAGAATACATAAAAAATAGTTCTCTTTACATCCATCACTAGACTGCAAAAGCTTGATCATCTACAAATTTCTACCCTAATTTTTGGTTGTGACCATTTTTAAATGTTGCTGTGACAGCTGTTGTTTTGCAGGGACCTCCTGTACTGTATGTAGCTCCTAGACAGTGGTGTGTCATGAATATATCTATGGTTAAGGAAATACCGTGGTTAAGGCCAGCTAGAGCTGAATTATGAATAAATGATTATGTATTTGATGAATTTAGATTATTAGAACAGTTATTGTGAATTTATGTACATATGAACTTAGACCAGTTTGTAAGCTTTCTCTAACTGCTTATTTATACCCTTTCAGCTTACAGTCAACTGTTGAAAATCTTGAATCCTCACAAGGTGGTTAATCTCTGCTCTCAGTTTCCAATTGGTACTAGACATGGAGGATTACAGCCTGCTGAGAGTAAAGATCGGAAACTAGAGGAGGAGGGAGTTGTAGAGGACAAGAATTCTGTTAAACAAAAGTTTGTCAAGACATTTCCTGAGGAAGGTGAGAAAGTGAATGGTCACAGGGATTTCCAATTGTTACTTCACATATCAAAATCTTATCCTCCACCTCACACCCTCTCATGCCATCTTCCTCATTCCCCCTTCTCCTCCTTGCCTTAACCTTTTCTTCCCACTTGTTTCAGCTCCTCAACTCTGTCTCTTCCTTCTCCTCTCACCTGGCTACCTCCCTCGTACCACCTGTCTCATCCCATCTTCCCTCCTGTCTCATCTCCCTCCTTCCACCTACCTCGCTTCACCCCCATCTATTATTTAGCTCCTCGAGTCTTTCCTCGTTTGGATTATTTCTGCATGAAGAGATTAGTGTGGTCAGTCTTTGAATTGGCTCTAATTTCTCCTCATTTTTGGTCTGGTTTGATGACAAGAACTGAACATTATACTTCAAGTGAGGTCTAACTATGGGATTTTAAAGGTTAAGTATTATATTCTTGGTTTTGTTGTTTATATTTCTAGGTATGAATCCAAGCATCCTAATGGCTTTATTGTATGGAGTTAGGCATTGCTTCTCATATTCAAGGTCATTTACCCTAAGGTTTTTTTCTTTAACTTCTAGTCATTGTTTACCAAGCATTTTATATTTATGATTTAATTTCTGGCACTAAAGTGCATTAATTTGCATTTGTCTGTGCTCAGGCCATTTACTATGGCTCTGTCAATTTGTCCAAATCCCTGAGAATCTTCAGACGGTCTTATTTTGAATTTTGAGTCATTGATAAGTTTTGAGATTCTACTGGAGAGTCCTGTCTTTAGGTCAGTCAATGATGTAGATGATGAAAGGTATGGGTACTAGAACTGAACCTTGTGGAACTTGGAACTCCGCTAGAAACATGAAGCCAGTTAAATGCTTCCTCATTTAAAACCACTCTCTTTTCTGAGTACTAATCTGCAATCCATGCACAGATTCAATCTGTGCCATGAGCCTTAATTTTATTTAGTAATCTTATATGTGGAACTTTTATGAAGTCTTTACATAAGTCCAAGTATATAACATGAAGGGTATTTTGGAGTCCCAGTTATTGTATATCTAAAGAATTCAGTCAGATTCATTAGACATGATCTTTTATTCTGGGAACCTTTTTTATAGTTAACTATCAATCTTTTCTTTAGGAATTTACGATGTCTAATTGTTTCTATCCTTGGAACCAAAATGAGGCTCATAGTGATTCAAAACACATTTTCTACTTCATTTTTCAAAAATTGATGTTAATTTAGCAAGTTTCAAGTCTTTAGACACCTTTTGCAATGATATTTGAATATTTTGGTGATCAAGGAAGCTATTTGCCTAGCCTCTTCAGTATTTTGGGGAGATGTTTTGTGGACACCAGCTGACTTGTTTGGATTAATTTTGTCTATTCAAATACTTCTTGGCACTCAATATTTATGATGTCCATTTATTTATTTTTAGTCCTAAGAAATGCATTTTTTAACTTTTATATTATAGGACTTTTTGATGTAAAGACTGAGTCAGTATATTTGTTTAGAAAGGAAACTATTTCTATATCATCTCTAGTTAGTGTCATGATCATTTGATAATGGACCAATAGAATTCTTTACCTTTTTCTTGCTTCTAATTTACAGTTTCAGGTAAAATTATATGATGGTCTTGATTTACATATTTTTTTTTTTTTTTTTTTTTTTAGTCCTTTTGTGCTTAAAAATAATCACAGACAAAAGTCAACATTAGGGTCAGGCCTTGATTGAAATAAAGAAAGGATTATGAAGGGGAAAAAGAAGAGACAAGGGAAAGCATTTATGAATTTTGAAGGAAGTAAAAGACTTGTCTTTTGAAATATACCAGGTCATAGTTATTGAAAGACATGAGAGGGTAGAGAGTGCTAAAGCTTCAAGGTGTAGGAAAAGAAACAGTTATCAAGAAGGCCAACCTGTGTTGCCAATAGCCACACAGTAATCATGTGCTGCAGTAGTTTGCTGAGTATTGCATTGTCTGCCTAGTGGTGAGGACACACAACCAGTCAGATCCTGGGAGCAAAAACCAAAGTAATACCTATTAAAGAGGGGAAAATATATCAACATTGTGGCTTAGGGCAGGTGAGTCAAATTTGGAAGTTTGCCGAGGAGAGTTCATAAGTTGGACTGCTTTTAACTCGACTCTGTCAGGTAAGGTTACAGAGCTAGAATCACCCCAGATGTGAAAGTGTTACTCCAGTGCTCCATATAAGGATGGATCAGTCCTTTGAATAAATGGAGCAACTGTTCAGAAGAAAAGAAATTTCAACATCTAAACATGACTTGTTTCTTAGAGGCAGACTTGGCTATTTCCATAATGTAGGTTGTCCAAGAAAGGTGGATGTTACAGTAATGTAATACCGAGTATGTTCATTGATTCAAGAGGTGGAATTACAGAATTGCGGGAAGTTTTCGATAGATAGATGGTTAGAAACTGGGTCATGGAGTCATTAAACTTACAGATTTTGTCTGCCCTATAGAGATATCTTGTCCAAGTTTGAGTTTATTGAGGAAGTTGTGTTTAGGTGAGATGTGGATTGAGTGAGAAAAGGAGCAGAAATGAAGGATGTGGAGGAATGCAGTGTTGAATTGTCAGATATTAGTACATTTGGTTGTTTGTGGAAGACAGAAAATTGTTGATGAAAAGGAAAAAATGTATAGGGGACAGGACAGAACCTTGAAGGACACTTCTGTTGATGGAGAAAGGGGATGATGCTGATTCATCAACAAAAACAGAGATAGATCGGCCAGAGAGGGAGCTAGATAGATGTGAGGGAGTAAATCAAGATAGGGAAGCCAAAAGGAGGGAGATTAGAGATGAGACCCCAATGCCAAACCCTGTCAGAAGCTTTGGATATGTCAAGGGCATTTACATAGGATTCCCCAAAATCTTTCAAAGATGATGACCAGACATTAGTAAGATAGGAAAGAGTATTACATTGGATATTGCCTTATGAAAGCCATACTGGTGATCATAGAGAAGGCTGTAAGATTCTGAATGTGTAAGGATATGGGAGTTGAAAAGGAATTCAAAGACTTTGAAAATGTTAGATGTCAAAGCAATAGGATGTTAGTTTGAAGGATTAGAACAGTCACCCCACTTTGGGATGGGATGTACTAATGCATGCTTCCAAGAAGGAAAAGTTTTGGTTTTTACACAGAAACGGAACAGACAAATAAGCAAAAGCTTACATAAGTATACTTTAGTATATTGTCGTGTTCCCTCTAGCTTGATAAGCTGTGTCAGTTAATAATGTCTTGAGTTATTCAGTGTCCATGATCTTTTGATTTTGTGTTGCATCATCGGAACTAATGCTTTATTGCACAGTAGTAGTTTATTTTTCATCACATTCCAAAACTTTTTTTATTATATTTAGATTATACAAGGAGCCTAGCCAGTGCAATACCTATATTTTCTCACTGAGCCATTGCATTGTGTTTCTTTGTGGCATGGTACACCATTTTGGATAAAAACTCCATGAAGATCATAAAGAAACAAGATTGAATTTTCAAAATTTGATTTGTAATGTCCTCCATTCATGGGACTAATTTTAGGTTGAAAATACAAACCCTCTTGACCTTTTTCATCTCTGAATCATACCTATGCCATCACAGAATCAAGATGCTCTACCATTTTCTATGTGTAATGAGACAAGTAGGAGCTCACAATACTTGGCCATTTCACCATTCCATTCCTTGTTGTGAGGCACTTAATTGAACTTTCTTCACTGCACATGACCATCTAGTCTTTGTTTATGGCAGAAGCCAAGCAGATCATGTGCATCTGCTTTATGAAAAGAGGTTTCTTGGGATTATGACTTGACAGCAACTTCAGATCCTTCTTCAAGTGGCGTTTTATAATTTTTTCTGACAGACTCCCCTCTGAGGATTTTTGAGTCACTTTTTTTCAATTGTTATCCAATGAGTTTTTTACATTATTCACTGGGTGGTCTATAATTATTCTCGCATGTACAAGTCTTAAGTTGCAAAGGTTGGATCCTGAAAGTTGACAGTTTTCTTGTATTTTTTGCATTTTTTTTAATGGTATTTTGCACAGTACTTCATACATATTGCTTCTTTTTTTTCATCCAGGATGATTTTTGTTTGTATTCTGAAACATTTCTTGTCAGCATTCTAGAGACTAGTCACTGATTTCAATCATACTTTGACATTTGATATAGTTGCTGAGCTGTAAATGAGGTGTTACTGGACTCTGCCCACAAGAGGTTACACCACAAGTGAAAAAAGTCACCTTTGGCAAGGTTGCATCATTGGGATACAATCTTGTCAAAGAATTTCTTAATTCAGATGAGTCTACATTTACCAATTACTGGAAGTAGTGCAACCTGAGGCTACAGGAGCCTTTAGAAAGGCCCTGGGTATCAGCAGGAGACTTTCATATAAATTGACCCTAAGACAATCGTAAATAGATAAAAGCTATAGGGTGATACCACAAAATAGCATTGTAGTCTTGAGATATAATTGTTGAGTAGTGAACACCCTCTTTCATCGATAGGGTTTACAAAAAATATCCTGTTATCATTTCTGAAGATAGTGATTGCTCTTTTGTGTTAGTTGAAGGTAGTCATCTTATAAAATTACTCATCTATTACATTTATCCCACAGAATTGTTTGTAATGTTCACTGTTTTTGTTTCATAACATTTCCCTCAAGTTGTATTATTGACTCTCAAGTGATTTTTCTGAAACCTTCTGCTTAGTGTAAGGAATTTTTGTAAGTGAAGAAGTTGCCTTCTGTATGTATCTTGAGAGATAAATGTGGAGAGATGGATATCTTCAGATACAAGGTTAGAGTAGTTAAAAGAAAAAAGTATGGGTGTATTATAGGAAGCAGAAAGAAGTGGGTATTTGCTCTGAAATTATTATACTAAGATCTGTGGTTGTGATACATGACAAATAGAGTTTAGTCAGAAAGAAAATGCGTTAACCATTAATTTGAATGTTTTTTATGTTCCGACAATATTTTTGTTTGGCATGTCTAATTTGACATTGTAGCTTAAAGCGTATACCACATTCCATAGAGAATGGAAGCAACCTGTTAGGGGTTGATGTTTTGGATATGAGTAAGGTTTTAATTGTCATAGCTGTATTTCAAAGAACAACACATAGCATACATAGCACATTTTTGGGATATGACAACCTATCAGATGGAAACCTGGATGCTACCTTTCATGATTTAATGTTCTTGTATAGACAGTTGTGCTTCATTAGTAAATGTTTAATTCAATTGTTTCTTTTGATTTTGAAATGCCTATCTATCTATTTAATGCCTTTTCCATTCTGGAATTCCTTCAAGGGGGTGGCCATGGCAATAGAGGCTCCATAAAGAGTGAAGTTGAGCGCCACTTCTTAGCCTTTAGTACAAATACCTTTCTCAGATATGTCTATCACTCATTATTAACTCCATTTCCAATGTCATGAAATGGGTATAGTACATGTAGCTTCATTTATCATATCTCCAACCCATTTCCAGTGTTAAAGTGAAAGTGATTTTTCTCACCTTTAAGAGCATCTTGCTTTTTCATTTTCCTGTTATATTAATCTGTCATATGAGGTGAATACCTCCATTCTCACCACTTCTCTTCACAAGATGCCTCTTTTGCACTCAGCCCAAAATAATTTCATGGATTTTGATCAGAAATAAAGTAAATTATCCCCTAGTGCTGCTTCACAGCCTTCACTGCTTCACCATGAACAAGCCACCTGCAGAGGACAACTCTAGTGCATTGATTTCAGAGGCTCCTACCTGATGCTTCTACCTACTGTTGCTATGTTATGTTCCTGTATAATGTTCCAACCCACTACTTTTACCTGATGCTCTTACCTATAACATTTTTATGCCCTGAATTTAAATATACTATATTCTCATTTACAGCTGTTCCAGCTCTAATTCAGTTGCTTCATGGAAACCGCCATGGGAAAGTCTTCTTGTCAAGAGAGTTTTCTGATTATTGGAGAACAAGAGGAGATATGGAAGGTAATGAGAAAAAAATAAGTTGATATTCCATTATCTAAGTAAGTTTGCTTTTGACAGTATGTTCTGATATTGCTGTATTTTTTTTATATTTTTATTTTTTTCATGTATATTCACCATTTCCCGCATTAGCATGGTAGCATTAAGAACAGAGGACCGAGCCTATGGGGAATATTCTTGCTTCTCTGTTCCGTCTTTTGAGAAAATAAAAAAAAGGGAGGGAAGGATTTTCAGGAGTTTGTGTGAGGTGTGCCATAAAAATGGTTTAACGTGTAATATTTCCTGTGACAAAACTTCAGGAAACTTTAGCCTTTCATCATGAATCTTTGTACACTTTTTTTTCTTTCTTTTTACCAGCTTAACTTTCATTTTATTTTTATGCCACTTGTAAAACGTTTGAACCCAGAACTTAACCTGGCTCATAATTGGAAAATTCCACATTTGGCCATGGAACTTGATTCAGATGTTTTTGATATTTCCATACAGTATTTCCACCCATTTCATTTCATCTTTGATAATTATGCTTCACTGCAGGCGACACAAATGTTCTGTGCAGCACCCTTCTAGTTAGCCCCTATATAATGGAGTCTCAAAAATTTATGAAGTCCCCAGAATGGTGATTTATCAAAAAATAGAAATATATATATATTATTTATTTTTTATTATACTTAGTCGCTGTCTCTCACATTAGCGAGGTAGTGCGAGGACACAGACGAAAGAATGGCCCAACCTACCCACATACACATGTATATACATAAATTCCCACACACGCACATATACATACCTATTCATTCCAATGTATACATACATACACACACCTGAACAAATTCATACTTGCTGCCTTCATTCATTCCTGTCGCCACCCCACCACACATGAAATGACACCTCCCTCCCCTTGCGCATGCAAGGTAGCTCTAGGAAAAGACAAAAAAGGCCACATTCATTCACACTCAGTCTCTAGCTGTCATGTGTAATGCACCAAAACCATGGCTCCCTTTCCACATCCAGGCCCCACAAAACTTCCCATGGTTTACCTCCAGACACTTCACATGCCCTGGTTCAATCCGTTGACAGCACATCGACCCCAGTATACCACATCATTCCAATTCACTCTATTCCTTGCATGCCTTTCACCCTCCTCTATGTTCAGGCCTCTATCTCTCAAAATCTTTTTCACTCCATCCTTCCACCTCCAATTTGGTCTCCTACTTCTCCTCGTTCCCTCCATCTCTGACACATATATCATCTTTGTCAATCTTTCCTCACTCATTCTCTCCATGTGACCAAACCATTTCAAAACACCCTCTTCTGCTCTCTCAACCACACTCTTTTTATTACCACACGTCTCTCTTACCCTTTCATTACTTATTCGATCAAACCACCTCACACCACATATTGCCCTCAAACATCTCATTTCCAACACATCCACCCTCCACTGCACAATCCTATGTATAGCTCATGCGTCGCAACCATATAACATTGTTGGAACGACTGTTCCTTCAAATATGCCCATTTTTGCTCTCCGAGATAACGTCCTCGCCTTCCACACATTCTTCAACACTTCCAGAACCTTCGCCCCCTCCCCCACCTTGTGACTCACTTCTGCTTCCACGGTTCCATCCGCTGCTAAATCCACTCCTAGATATCTAAAACACTTCACTTCCTCCAGTTTTTCTCCATTCAAATTTACCTCCCCGTTGACTTGTCCCTCAACCCTACTGAACCTAATAACCTTGCTCTTATTCACATTTACTCTCAACTTTTTTCTTTCACACTTTTTACCAAACTCAGTTACCAACTTCTGCAGTTTCTCACTTGAATCAGCCACCAGCACTGTATCATCAGCGAACAACAACTGACTCACTTCCAAGCTCTCTCATCCACAACAGACTGCATACTTGCCCCTCTTTCCAAAACTCTTGCATTCACCTCCCTAACAACCCCATCCATAAACAAGTTAAACAACCATGGAGACATCATGCACCCCTGCCGCAAACCAACATTCACTGAAAACCAATCATCTTTCACACACTTTACCAAACACAGTCACTAGCTTCTGCAGTTTCTCACCCAATTCAGCCACCAGCGCTGTATCATCAGTGAACAACAACTGACTCACTTCCCAAGCTCTCTCATCCACAACAGACTGCATACTTGCCCCTCTTTCCAAAACTCTTGCATTCACCTCCCTAACAACCCCATCCATAAACAAATTAAACAACCATGGAGACATCACGCACCCCTACCGCAAACCAACATTCACTGAGAACCAATCATTTTCCTCTCTTCCTACTCGTACACATGCCTTACATCCTCGATAAAAACTTTTCTGCTTTTAACAACTTGCCTCCCACACCATATGTTCTTAATACCTTCCACAGAGCATCTCTATCAACTCTATCATATGCCTTCTTCAGATTCATAAATGTCACATACAAATCCATTTGCTTTTCTAAGTATTTCTCACATACATTCTTCAAAGCAAATACCTGATCCACACATCCTCTACCACTTCTGAAACCACACTGCTCTTCCCCAATCTGATGCTCTGTACATGCCTTCACCCTCTCAATCAGTACCCTCCCATATGATTTTCCAGGAATACTCGACAAACTTATACCTCTGTAATTTGAGCACTCTTTTTATCCCCTGTGCCTTTGTACAATGGCACTATGCAAGCATTCCACCAATCCTCAGGCACCTCACCATGAGTCATACATACATCAAATAACCTTACCAACCAGTCAACAATACAGTCACCCCCTTTTTTAATAAATTCCACTGCAATACCATCCAAACCCACTGCCTTGCCGGCTTTCATTTTCTGCAAAGCTTTTACTACCTGTTCTCTGTTTACCAAATCATTTTCCCTAACCCTCTCACTTTGCACACCACCTCGACCAAAACACCCTATATCTGCCACTCTATCATCAAACACATTCAACAAACCTTCAAAATACTCACTCCATCTCCTTCTCATATCACCACTACCTATCACCTCCCCATTAGCCCCCTTCACTGATGTTCCCATTTGTTCTCTTGTCTTATGCACTTTATTTACCTCCTTACTAAAGGGGGGGGAACAGTTTTGTTAAAAATAATGGTGCATTCTTATGTATGCTATTTATGGCATGTAAAGTAAGATGCCATTTTATTTTTTCAAGACGTTTTTACTACGTGACTGCTGGAGGCCAGATGTGTGCTACTGTGGCCATTGTTTGTCTGTACTTGATGGTACATCACTAAAGTGGAGAAGGCATTTATGCAAAAAAAAGTTAATGGCCTTCTCTACATCTTAACTTTTGGAGGCCTAGAAACAGTGTTAAGATATATGTGTGAAGATTTCTTCACTTTGTTCAGGTTGTTATGTACTTGAAGCATTCTCCATCATGTTTCCACAAAATACTGAATAACCATAATTGTGTTGAAAATTGATAGCAGTGCTCAGAACATTTGGTTGAAGATTCATTTTTTGGGTGGCTGTTGCATAATTGAAACATTGAACACATACATTTAGCTCCATGCATCTGTATGTCTGTATTAATGGTAGAAGTTGAAAACAGTTGACATTTGTGCCTCATAGTGCAGTTTTTTTCAATTAAACAACAGTGATAAAGATCTGAATATTATCTAATTCAGGAAAATGTTAGGGTATATCAAGCCAGGGCTTGATGTATGTCTCAGGAGATGAAATATGGTCTGGTTTACCAGTATTTGTGAGAAAGCAACTTACTAGGTGCTAAAGTCTGACATAATTGCAAGGTCAAGGGAACAGCCTTTGGTTGAAGGACATATATTCACCATAAAATTTAGAGCTGCTTTTGTAATGACTCATCAAGTCGAGTTGTGGTAGAAAAGAAAATCCACATTTAGTGGGTTTCCAACTGAAGCAAAGAAGACTGTGCACATATAATGGCATTCCAAACTTGCTAGCTACTTGTATCAGAGGTGCTTTGATGATTTCTCAATACATTACCAACCTTCATGTTATCTGCTGTTTCATATCTTGATATTTCATCCCCTTCATTCTTACTCTTAATTTTTTATTAATTTTTACTCATTTGCCCCATTGCAATTCAAAACTAATTATTTTTATTTTCACTTATGTTGTTCCTTCATCAGGAAATTGCTTCATTGCAAAGCGGAAGGTTGAACTGAAAATTCAGGAACTGGGACATTGGAGGAAATGCCCCGATGAAGGTCCATTCCATAAGGTTATGATGTGGTAAGTAAAATTGATATGTTATTGCTTCCAGTTGGTCTTTTGTGTTTCATTGATAGATGAACACAGGCAGGATGGTATTCAGGGGGTGGTATCTTATGTTAGGGTGCTGACACCTCTCTCCAGGGGATGGCCATTCATTAGGAGACATTAATGCTAATATTGTTTGAATATCACAAAGCTTATTATAAGCATCAGATGGTGAATAACAAGAATATTGAAATTTGATTCTCATTTATTGAAAATTATACAGTATTTGCAGTGATTACTAAAACCTTTACTTGCCATCTTTAATGAGAAGTAGTATTTTGGAGGCAACCAGGGAGGTATATTACAAGTACTACCCGCCATGAGGGTTAGTGATGGCTACATAGTGAGCCACCACTTCAGTGGTTGTCATGTTGCACTCCTCTGATGCTGGGAGCGGCCTTTTTTTTTTTTTTTTTTTTTTTTTTTCTGCTTCACCCACATTTAGATTACTGGCATTCTCTACACAAAATGCAGTCTCTACTTGTCATACATAACTCTTGACAGCACTTAACTCACACAGCTTATTCTTTGTAACTAGATTTTCCTGTGGTGATCACTGTGTGCTAGCCCTGCTTTTTGGCAAGATGGTAGCAGCAGTAGATAGAATTAATACATAGGAACATTTTGGCAGGGGCATTAGGTATAAACATTAGGTACAAGTAGTAGGTAAGAGCATATGATAGAAGTAGTCAGTAGGAACATTAGGTAGGAGACTCTGCAAACACTGAACTAGGGTTACCCTCTGCCAGTAGCCACTTAAAGGTGAGGCACTAAAGGCTAGGAAGTGGCACTGGAGTTCACTTTTTATGGAGAGACATTTGCTATGGCCACATTTTTGAGGAAGTTCCAGTTGGAACAGACATCAAAGACATAGATAGATAGATGATGAATATATAGCTTGTAATTATTATATTATGATTTTTGGTTTTAGTGTGCATTTTTGTTACTTTTCTGTTTTTCGGGATTCTTGTTGGATATTTTTCTGAGCTCAACAGAGAGGGAAATGCTAGTTCTTAACCCTTTTAGTGATGCAGATATCAGTCTACTGTTATTTAGCAGGGTGCTATGAATGGCATTCTACATATGCATTTTTCATTTTTCTGTAACAGGTTGAATTTTGTGTGCACTCCTGCCAACCATGGAAGGGAGAAGAGTGAGGGGTAACCTGTTCCCAGCCTTTAAATTTTTAAAACATGATGATGTAAACAGTGAACAATTCTTCAAGAGATAAAAGGATAGAGCAAAGGGAGAACAAAACGGAGTAAAGCAGTTGGACAGAACCTGAGGGATGCCACTCTTTATATGATGAGGGGGGGAGGGTCATTGTATCGATGACCACTGTCATGGGTCGACCAGAGAGGAAACTTTGTATGAGAACACATCTCTCTGTTCTCTAATGCATAGTTAGAAACCTACAGGAAGTAAGTTTAGAAAACAAAGGTTTATGCCAAACCTTGTCATATACTCTGGCGATCAAAGGCCATTGGAAAACATTTAGCAAGATCAGTTTCTCTAAGATGTCTTGACATTAACAAGAGTTCACTTTTGCAGCTCATTGCAATGCCATGATGAAGCTGTATGCAAAAAGGTGACATTTTAACAGAGATCTTCAAAAGATGATTCTCTCTCTCTCATTCATTCATTCATTTCTTTATCACCTCAACATCTCATCATGAAAACTTTCTTTATGATAGTCCTTGGTGCAGGAGGAAGATTGATTGAGATATATTGTGTTTCAGAAAAGAAGAGTGAATGTTGGGGTGAAGAGGGTGGTGAGAGTAAGTGAGCTTGGGAAGGAGATTTGTGTGAGGAAGTACCAGGAGAGACTGAGTACAGAATGGAAAAAGGTGAGAACAATGGAAGTAAGGGGAGTGGGGGAGGAATGGGATGTATTTAGGGAATCAGTGATGGATTGCGCAAAAGATGCTTGTGGCATGAGAAGAGTGGGAGGTGGGTTGATTAGAAAGGGTAGTGAGTGGTGGGATGAAGAAGTAAGAGTATTAGTGAAAGAGAAGAGAGAGGCATTTGGACGATTTTTGCAGGGAAAAAAATGCAATTGAGTGGGAGATGTATAAAAGAAAGAGACAGGAGGTCAAGAGAAAGGTGCAAGAGGTGAAAAAAAGGGCAAATGAGAGTTGGGGTGAGAGAGTATCATTAAATTTTAGGGAGAATAAAAAGATGTTCTGGAAGGAGGTAAATAAAGTGCGTAAGACAAGGGAGCAAATGGGAACTTCAGTGAAGGGTGCAAATGGGGAGGTGATAACAAGTAGTGGTGATGTGAGAAGGAGATGGAGTGAGTATTTTGAAGGTTTGTTGAATGTGTTTGATGATAGAGTGGCAGATATAGGGTGTTTTGGTCGAGGTGGTGTGCAAAGTGAGAGGGTTAGGGAAAATGATTTGGTAAACAGAGAAGAGGTAGTAAAAGCTTTGCGGAAGATGAAAGCCGGCAAGGCAGCAGGTTTGGATGGTATTGCAGTGGACTTTATTAAAAAAGGGGGTGACTGTATTGTTGACTGGTTGGTAAGGTTATTTGATGTATGTATGACTCATGGTGAGATGCCTGAGGATTGGCGGAATGCGTGCATAGTGCCATTGTACAAAGGCAAAGGGGATAAGAGTGAGTGCTCAAATTACAGAGGTATAAGTTTGTTGAGTATTCCTGGTAAATTATATGGGAGGGTATTGATTGAGAGGGTGAAGGCATGTACAGAGCATCAGATTGGGGAAGAGCAGTGTGGTTTCAGAAGTGGTAGAGGATGTGTGGATCAGGTGTTTGCTTTGAAGAATGTATGTGAGAAATACTTAGAAAAGCAAATGGATTTGTATGTGGCATTTATGGATCTGGAGAAGTCATATGATAGAGTTGATAGAGATGCTCTGTGGAAGGTATTAAGAATATATGGTGTGGGAGGCAAGTTGTTAGAAGCAGTGAAAAGTTTTTATCGAGGATGTAAGGCATGTGTACGTGTAGGAAGAGAGGAAAGTGATTGGTTCTCAGTGAATGTAGGTTTGCGGCAGGGGTGTGTGATGTCTCCATGGTTGTTTAATTTGTTTATGGATGGGGTTGTTAGGGAGGTAAATGCAAGAGGCCTGGAAAGAGGGGCAAGTATGAAGTCTTTTGGGGATGAGAGAGCTTGGGAAGTGAGTCAGTTGTTGTTCGCTGATGATACAGCGCTGGTGGCTGATTCATGTGAGAAACTGCAGAAGCTGGTGACTGAGTTTGGTAAAGTGTGTGAAAGAAGAAAGTTAAGAGTAAATGTGAATAAGAGCAAGGTTATTAGGTACAGTAGGGTTATGGATGGGGTTGTTAGGGAGGTGAATGCAAGAGTTTTGGAAAGAGGGGCAAGTATGAAGTCTGTTGGGGATGAGAGAGCTTGGGAAGTGAGTCAGTTGTTGTTCGCTGATGATACAGCGCTGGTGGCTGATTCATGTGAGAAACTGCAGAAGCTGGTGACTGAGTTTGGTAAAGTGTGTGAAAGAAGAAAGTTAAGAGTAAATGTGAATAAGAGCAAGGTTATTAGGTACAGTAGGGTTGAGGGTCAAGTCAATTGGGTGGTGAGTTTGAATGGAGAAAAACTGGAGGAAGTAAAGTGTTTTAGATATCTGGGAGTGGATCTGGCAGCGGATGGAACCATGGAAGCGGAAGTGGATCATAGGGTGGGGGAGGGGGCGAAAATTCTGGGAGCCTTGAAGAATGTGTGGAAGTCGAGAACATTATCTCGGAAAGCAAAAATGGGTATGTTTGAAGGAATAGTGGTTCCAACAATGTTGTATGGTTGCGAGGCGTGGGCTATGGATAGAGTTGTGCGCAGGAGGATGGATGTGCTGGAAATGAGATGTTTGAGGACAGTGTGTGGTGTGAGGTGGTTTGATCGAGTAAGTAACGTAAGGGTAAGAGAGATGTGTGGAAATAAATAGAGCGTGGTTGAGAGAGCAGAAGAGGGTGTTTTGAAATGGTTTGGGCACATGGAGAGAATGAGTGAGGAAAGATTGACCAAGAGGATATATGTGTCGGAGGTGGAGGGAACGAGGAGAAGAGGGAGACCAAATTGGAGGTGGAAAGATGGAGTGAAAAAGATTTTGTGTGATCGGGGCCTGAACATGCAGGAGGGTGAAAGGAGGGCAAGGAATAGAGTGAATTGGAGCGATGTGGTATACCGGGGTTGACGTGCTGTCAGTGGATTGAATCAAGGCATGTGAAGCGTCTGGGGTAAACCATGGAAAGCTGTGTAGGTATGTATATTTGCGTGTGTGGACGTATGTATGTACATGTGTATGGGGGTGGGTTGGGCCATTTCTTTCGTCTGTTTCCTTGCGCTACCTCGCAAACGCGGGAGACAGCGACAAAGCAAAAAAAAAAAAAAAAAAAAAAATATTGTATCCAAACATAGGTTTGAAACATAAGCAATTCAAACATAGGTTTGAAACATAAGCAATTCTGTGAATTCACTTAACCCTTCCACAACAACACTGGGGAGAGAAAAGGTTTATCATATACTTCGAAACCTAGTTTTTGCCTTGGAGTGAAATCATGAGATGAATATAACTATTCCCCAGCTTGTTAGGCGTGTACACAAGGTTACCCGTATTATGTTTATCTTGGAGGTAACCATTAGTTGCAGAAGCTGTCTGTTATGGAGCCACAACTGTCAAGTTTTCCATCTAATAAAGTTAACCCCTGATTAGCCCTCAATTTATATTACTTTGGTCAAGTTACAAATTGAGTTTATACCATGAGGATGATATGGGAAAGTGATTATTGCAGAGTTTGCTGTGTAGCTCTGGAACTGGGTTTGACAGAAATACCAATAGGGTCAATGCTCATGTTTTGTAATCTTAACAATAAGCATCAATCCCATTCAAAAGATAAAAGGAAGGGGATCATATGAAGTATGTGCTAGGGAATTATGCCTTTTTATACCTGCTAGGTAGCTGGGGCTGCTGAAGACATTTAAATCTCTTCCATGTGTACCATAGAGAGCCAGAACTTGCTAATTTGTAGTATATACCTTGCCAAGTATGCTCTGAAAATTCATCGCTACTAAACAGTAATCATTAGATTCTTTTCTTTATAAACAGCAGAACCAATCTGCTGTCTTTTTTCTTTTCATTACTTCTTTCCCATGCTGTCATATTCACTGTCCAGATCTGTTCAACTGCAGCTTCACTTCTACTCTTTACACTCACTCTCCCCTGCTGTCATATTCACTATCCAGATCTGTTCAACTGTAGCTTCACTTCTACTGTTTACTCTCACTCGCTCCATCTGTACCCTTAGCTCTTCCAGTTTTTTAATATATGTTACTGATCTAAACTTTGGTTTTTCAACAATCATTTGTTCTTATTTTTTCTGTTCAGTCATACAATTTTACATTCTAAAAAAAATAAAACAGTTTTAGGGACAGTGCTCATATTTCTGCAGCTTACGTGGAAATCAGTTTACAGATTTTATTCTCGGCTACAGTGCTACAGAAAGGGAGAGCAGGAATACATGGTTTTCTGGTGTTGGAATTGTTGCCTTGCCATCATTTTCTAAAAGAACATTACTACACCATTTTCATGCCAAGGGAAATTATAGTCTTTTCTTCTCTTTCTCAGGTATGTTTCAAAGGAAGTTCGGGAAGAATATGGTCTTGCAGAACTGTCCCTGCCTAACGCATGGAATTACATCAACAAACCAAGGGAGAGGAGAGAAGTGAACTTTGAAGATAGTGATGATGCTGAAGATGGTTCTAAGGCATCAAAGACTGGAAAGTTGATTCCTATTACAGCTTTTGCAAAAAAAATTACCCCGTCTCCTGTGTCCACTGCTACTTCTCCTACATCCTCTACTACCTCTGCTAATGCTTCTCCTCAGCAAGATGAAACTTCAAAAGCTGAGACAGGTTCTAGTAGTGGTGCCTTGTCTGCTGCATCACCCCTAAGTGTGACAGATGTCTCTCCATCATCATCATCCATCACCAAAACTTCTAGAAAATCTGTGTTTACTCCTGGACAACAAAAGAAGAAAGTTGCATTTCTCTCTGTCCCACGAGGACAAGAGATCACTGGTGACCAGCGGGCATATTTTGCTTCTTTCTCTAAAAAGTCTGGAGAAGCATCTTTGCCTAGATCATCTGTTGATTGTGAAAAAAAAGAAAAGTGTACTGAAATTAAGGACAAAGAGGAAGTAGAATGCATAACTTTAGAATAAATTTAGTTAAAGGTGGTATTCCGAGATTAATTTTACTTCGAATTTTCAGATTTATTGTGAAACATTGATAAAGCATACATTTTTTATGGGATGTATACTATACATCACTTGCACTTTGAACTGAGTTTTTCAGTTGTATTGATTATTTATTACAAAAAGCCTGAATTTTACTGATAAATCAACCTTATATTTCAGACTATCGAATCCTTCATTATTCTAACAGTAGTTTTGTGTGTATCTGTTACTAATTCCTTTTATTTATTCAATTCTATCATTTTTATATTGCTCTTGAAATTTAAGGTTTTTTATGATTTACTTGGGGGGTTAATAGAAAATGTGTATACCTTAGAATATTTTGCTTGCAGCCATTAGATAATTTGTTTATTCATTGTCTTTTATTTAGAAAGAATATAGCTTGCTGCATGGATTGAAGATTTAGGAAACATATCCTTGCATTAGTGAAATTATTCTTTGCATTGCAAAAGATTTCAGAACAAATACCAGTACTGATATTGGGAAAAGAGTACTTGTGTTCAGGCACGTTTCTGTGTAACATAATTATATTTATATATACTGTATAGTGGTGTCAGTGAATTACTTGGATAACAACATCAGGGTTAAATATAAAAGTAAGGCAAGTTTACACATTTCAGAGCTATTAAAGGTAGAAGAGTGCTTTACATTTTCTGTGTCCCATCTTGACTTTAATAATCTTATTTCTGGTGAAACATTACAAATGCATTTATTCACATGCATGCTGTGTAATGTGCTAAGGGGTAGGGGTGCTATTTAAGACAAGAAAGCACTGTGAATGATAAGCAAAATTTGATATTTGCTGGCTATTGGTTAATGTATGATGTCTAACAACAAAAGTTACTTATGCTAGGTGAGTTGAGCAGTTATTTTTTTCTATGTTGGCATATGTGCAGTATTAAGCTGTGCTGTAAATGCTGTCTTTGAACAGCATTGTTGATCTGGCAAAGTGAAATATATTTTAGATCGCTCAAAATATTTTAAGATTTTCATACAGAAATGAACAGAATGAGAGTACATAAACCTTTTGACTGTGCTGTGAGATTTGTTTGAGTTGCAAGTAGGTAATATTTCATGATTTCAAGTAACAGTACTCATCTGGTTGTCAGTTTGAGAATTTCTTTGGTCATATTTTTGCACACATAGAAAGTACAGTTATGTTGGTACATGGGTAACAAATCAGGTTGCTGATCAGGATCATTGAAGACATCTTAGGGTGAGGATGTAGTTGACATGGATTATTAGTGACATCAAGGGATGCTGTTATAATAATTCTGTGGTCAGAAGTCTCTAATGATACGAAGATGTCTGTTTGCATGGTGTCAGTTTTTAGTCGTGAAATAAATTGCAATATTTGCATGGTCAGACAGCCTGTCCACATCAAGGATCTTGATCATGTAAAACTGAAAATTTAGATTTGCTCTCAACTTTTAAAAGACACAGGGATCACAGGATATGTGATGGATGCATGAGTAACCCCACATTTTCACCATTCACTAATGTATGTCCCATTTGATCTTGATGCTCAAAAAAGCAGTACTGCATTGGCTATGTGATAGCAAATGAGGAGGGTGTGTGTTATGGGATGTCCATCACTTGCATTTGATTATACCATATGCAAGAATTCTCCTATGCCAAGGATGTATCATTGTCATCATCAAGAATCCTCCTGCTTCAGAGGAGTGTATCATTTCTCTGCTCTTGTGTGGGATGCAACCTCAATGCTGCAGGAGCCCCATTATAGAGGTCCTCTGGGTTGTTTGATATTTTTTTTATATATTTATAATTACCCCATGCCAATTTCTATGAAGGAGTCCTGGTGTTAACCAGGCCCAAGGCTTCACTACTACAGGTGATAGGGAAATGTAAACTCCTTTGGAGCAAGACATTCTTTTACATGACTGTTTTTATTGTCAATGATACAGCCTCTCCTAGTGTGACTTATTACAAGTGGTGTAACCTTGAGCAGGTGGAGTCTGGTAACTGGTTGTATGATACCTTGCTTTACCTTCCTGCCCTGGGAGGCCTCTCTTTCCTTAAGAAGTTCATGCAGCATTCGGGAAGCTGGCCACATCCATAAGTCATAATGATTTGTAGTTACTGATATGTATTGTAATAGGAAGGAGTTTTACACTCGTAGGCCCCATCTCTTGAATTTTCTCTTCTGTCATTACAACTTCTGAAATATAAGTATGCTGTCTGTATTAACCATGTCCCCATCCATTGTTTCATTTATCCACCACTCATACTACGAAAGTACTTCTTTACATTTTTTTTTTTTTTTTATAAATCCTTGTCTGCTGTATCCCTAAATCTCTTGAACTATCCATGTTATTGTTCTATTTCAAAAACTTACAAGGTTTTTATCAGTTTACCCTTTACTCTTCTTTATTCCTAGGTTGGCAGATTTAAAGCCTATACCCTTTCCTTGTAATTCCAGTAACATCTTTATTTACCTTCTCTATTACCTGTGGGTGCTTCTTTATGGGCAATTACCAAATTTGAGAAACATAATCAAGTTTTAGCCTTATGGAGGATATGAACAGCCTGCTATATATTTCCTTAATCATATACTTGAAAGCTATTTTGATTTTTGCCTGAATACAGTTTGTCTCCTTTATTACTCTAATGAAGGACTCTAGCGACAGGTTTAGGAAGATGTAAACTTCCAGAATCTTTCTCACAAAGAATTCTGAAAGTTATTTCTTTGCTGAATAATCATATTGTGGCCCTCTTTCACACTGTCCCATCCTCATTACTCTACATTTGATTGTGTTGAATTTCATCAAGGTTCCCTTGTAAGCTGATGCAATCCTTACTCTCCATTTCCCTCATGACTTATACATTATCTCAAGCATATCTGATAAGAAGTCCATGCCTTCAATCATTCCCATAGACCAAGAAGAGTATATTTTTATTTATTATACTTGATCGCCATTTCCTGCGTCAGCGAGGTAGCACCAGGAAACACGAATAATGGCCCATCCATTCATATACACATTTACATTTATTTATTATACATAATTGTTTCCCACATCAGCCCATACATGTGCATATACATACACGTACACATCAAATATACATGTATACATATATATATATATATACACCTACACATACACTGACTGTGTGGAAGTCAAGAACATTATTTTGGAAAGCAAAAATGGGTATGTTTGAAGGAATAGTGGTTCCAACAATGTTGTATGGTTGCGAGGCATGGGCTATGGATAGAGTTGTGCGCAGGAGGGTGGATGTGCTGGAAATGAGATGTTTGAGGACAATGTGTGGTGTGAGGTGGTTTGATCGAGTAAGTAATGCAAGGGTAAGAGAGAAGTGTGGAAATAAAAAGAGCGTGGTTGAGAGAGCATAAGAGGGTGTTTTGAAATGGTTTGGGCACATGGAGAGAATGAGTGAGGAAAGATTGACCAAGAGGATATATGTGTCGGAGGTGGAGGGAACGAGGAGAAGTGGGAGACCAAATTGGAGGTGGAAAGATGGAGTGAAAAAGATTTTGTGTGATCGGGGCCTGAACATGCAGGAGGGTGAAAGGAGGGCAAGGAATAGAGTGAATTGGATCGATGTGGTATACCGGGGTTGACGTGCTGTCAGTGGATTGAATCAGGGCATGTGAAGCGTCTGGGGTAAACCATGGAAAGTTGTCTGGGGCCTGGATGTGGAAAGGGAGCTGTGGTTTCGGGCATTATTGCATGACAGCCAGAGACTGAGTGTGAACGAATGGGGCCTTTGTCGTCTTTTCCTGGTGCTACCTCGCACACATGAGGGGGGAGGGGGATGGTATTCCATGTGTGGCGAGGTGGCGATGGGAATGAATAAAGGCAGACAGTGTGAATTGTGTGCATGGGTATATATGTATGTGTCTGTGTGTGTATATATATGTGTACATTGAAATGTATAGGTATGTATATTTGCGTGTGTGGACGTGTATGTATATACATTGTGTATGGGGGTGGGTTGGGCCATTTCTTTCGTCTGTTTCCTTGCGCTACCTCGCAAACGCGGGAGACAGCGACAAAGCAAAATAATAATAATGAAAAAAACATACACTGACATATATATGTACATGTTCATACTTGCTTGCCTTCATCGATTCCTGGCGCTACCCCGCCCCACAGGAAACAGCATTGCTACTCCATGCTTCAGCAAGGTAGCACCAGGAAAACAGACAAAAAAGGCCGCAATTGTTCACACTCAATCTAGCTGTCGTATGTAATGCAGAAAAACCACAGCTCCCTATCCACATCCAGGCCCCACAGAACATTTCATGGTTTACCCCAGATGTTTCACATTCCCTGGTTCAGTTCATTGACAGCATGTCGATGCCGGTATACCACATCATTCCACTCCACTCTATTCCTTCTGCATCTCTTGCCTTCCTGTATGTTCAGGACCTGATCACTCAAAATCCTTTTCACTCAATCCTTCCACCTCCAATTTGGTCTCCCACTTCTTGTTCCCTCCACCTCTGACACATATATCCTCTATGTTAATCTTTCCTCACTCATTCTCTCCATATATCCAAACCATTTCAACACACCCTCTTCTGCTTTCTCAACCATACTCTTTTTAATTCCACACATCTCTCTTACTTAATCAAATCACCTCACGCCATGTATTGTCCTCAAACATTTCATTTCCATCGCATCCACCTCTGCACAACCTTATCTACAGCCCATGCCTCTCAACCATATAATATTGTTGGAACTACTATTCCATCAAACATGCCCAGCTTTGCTCTCCAAGATAACGTTCTCTCCTTCCACACATTCTTCATTGCTCCCAAAACCTTCCTGTGACTCACTTTTGCTTCCATTGTTCCATTTGCTGCTAAGTTTACTCCCAGATATCTAAAACACTTCACTTCCTTCAGTTTTTCTCCATTCAAACTTGCATCCCAATTAATTTGTCCCTCAACCCTAGTGAACCTAATAACCTTGATCTTATTCACATTTACTCTCAACTTTCTCCTTCCGCACACTTTTCCGAACTCGGTCACCAACTTCTGCAGTTTCTCACTTGAATCAGCCACCAGAGCTGTAATGTTGGTGAACAACAACTGACCTCACTTCCTAGGCTATATCGTCCCCAACAGACTGCATACTCGTCCCTCTTCCCAAACCATAGGGACATCACAGACCGACCCTCATTGGGAACCAATTACTCTCCTCTCTTCCTACTCGTACACATGCCTTACATCCTTGGTAAAAACTTTTCACTGCTTCTAGCAGCTTACCTCCCTCACCATATACTCTTTAAGACCTTCCACAAAGCATCTATCAACCCAATTATATGCCTTCTCTAGGTCCATAAATGCTACATACAAATCCCTCTGTTTTTCTCACATTCTTCAAAGCAAACACCTGTTCCACACATCCTCTAATACTTGTGAAACTAAACTGCTCTTTCCCAGTCTGATGCCCTGTACATGCCTTTACCCTCTCAATCAATACCCTCCCTTATAATTTCCCAGGAATACTCGACAAACGTATGCCTCTGTAGTTTGAAAACTCGCCTTTGTACAATAGCATTATGCATGTATTCCACCAAGAAGAGTAACTGTACCTAAACAGAACACTGGAGCATTCCACTGGTGACCTGCACCCATCAGGAAAAGGCTGCTATGACATGCATATTTTGTTCTCTTCCTTCAAAATAATCCTCTTACCTGTTTTTATGTTAGAGGCTCCAGTCACATACAAAAGTTCACATCAAGGCAGGACCTTAATTGAAATACAGAGGATAATGAGGGAAAAAGAAGACAAGGGAAATTATTTATGAATTTTGGAGGAAGTAAAAAAATTCTTTTAAAATGTGCTAGGTCATTGTTACTGGGATATACATGAGATGGTAAAGTTCCAAAGCTCTGAGGAGTAAGGAAAGAAAGATATAAAACTTGCACACCCTTGAGTTACCAATGGCCTCTCTTAATCATTTGATGCACCAGCTTACTGAGTATTGCATGGTCTAACAAATGGTATGTCACACAAACTCAGGAACAAAAACCACATTAATACCTACATAAGGTGTGAGGTGGTTTGATTAAGTAAGTAATGAAAGAGTAAGAGAGATGTGTGAAAATAAAAAGTGTGGTTGAGTGAGCGATGAGGGTGTTAAAGAGGAAAGATTGACAGAGAGGATATGTGTGTCAGAGGTGGAGGGAACAAGAAGCAGGAGACCAAATTGGAGGTGGATGGATGGAGTGAAAAAGATTTTGAGCGATCGGGGCCTGAACACGCAGGAGGGTGAGAGGTGTGAAAAGAATAGAGTGAATTGGAACGATGTGGTATACCAGGGTCGACATGCTTTCAGTGGACTGAACCAGGGCACGTGAAACACCTGGTGTAAACCATGGAAAGGTCTGTGGGGCCTGGATATGGAGAGGGAGCTGTGGTGTCGGTGCATTACACATGAGACCTAGAGTGTGAACGAATGTGGCCTTTTTTTTGTCTGTTTTCCTGGTGATACCTTGCTGAAGCAGGGGGTAGTGATGCTGTTTCCTGTGGGGTGGGGTAGCAACGGGAATGGATGAACGCAAGTATGAATATGTGTATGTATATGCTGATATGTATACGGGCATTTAGGTATATATATATGTGTGTGTGTATGAGTAAATAGGCTATTCATTGTCTGTTTCCTGGTGCTACCTCACTGAAGTGGGAAACCATGATTGTGTAATAAATAAATAGATGAATAGAAGGAAAGTGAATCGACATTGTGGCATGGTGCAAGTGGGTCAAGTTTTGAAGTTAGCCTGTGGGAGTTCATAAGTCGGACTGCTTCTGACCCAACTCCGTTAAGTAAGGATGTGGAACTAGAACTACCCCAGATGTGAGTGCAGTACTCCATACAAAGATGGATCAATCATTTGTATATATAGAGCAAATGTTTGGAAGAAAAGAAATTCTGACATCTAAACAGAACTTCTAGTTTATTGGGGCAGACTCTGCTATTTCCATAATGTGGGATTTCCAAAATAGAAAGGATGTTACAGTAATACCAATTCATTGAGTCGTACATTAATGACCAAGAACTCTGCCTCATATATAAGATCTCCAAATTTGCTGACCATACTAAACTAGGAGGCAGCAGCTGTAAACAGGCAGGACTGTGAAATGATTCAGAGATCTTAACTTAGTAGCAGAGTGGTCAGATGAAGTTTAATGTGTGGACAAGTGTAAAGTTTTGCTCTTTGGAGACAAGAATATACGTTATGACTACAAACTTCGAATCCCTCTAACTAAAGTAAATGAAGAAAAGGACCTTGGAGTTGCCATTAGCAACTATCTGAAGTATACTAAACAGTGTCAAGCAGCAAGCAAAAAAGGCAACCAAATGTTAGGTTTCATAGCTAGGGATATAGGTTACAAGACAACAGAAACAATTCTCACACTTTATACTTTAATAGTAAGACCACACCTTGAACATACAGTCCAGTTATGGTGACCTAAACGATAAAAGAGGTAAAATTAGAGCAAGTACAAAGACGTGACAAATTTGGTCCCACCCCTTAGAAAACGACTATCTCTTCTCACTTAAAAGAATGTAAACTTTGCGGCGATTTAATCCGTGTTTAAAATTATGAACAAGTTCGGTAATGTAAACCATGAACATCTTTTCAAGATACAAGAAAATATGGTTAACAGGACAGATAGAATAAAACTCAAAGCTGAAAGATGTAGTAAGGATACGGGAAAAACTCCTTTTCCTATAGGTGTGTTAAGCACTGGAATAAGTTACGGTCAGATATAGTGAATGCTAAGACTATGAATACCTTCAAAAATTGTTTAGACATATTTTATAAACTCGGGTATATTCTGAGAAAAACGCCAGAAATAAACTATAAATGACAGCAGTAATGGGGACACTAGAAGGCCAATGTGCAGCAGTGGGGAGTGGATGATAACGTAAAAAATATTATGAGCGGAATTACATTTTCATATCAAACTTTTTTTTTTAACCTGAAAACCCAGTTGTGGGCCAGTTAGGCCTCCTGTCATCTGTCTCTCGTGTAAACTCATGTTGATTCTCAATCACACTTTTTATTACAACACCTCTCTCGTACCCTTACATTACTTGCACAATCAAACCACCTCACACCACATACTGTCCTCAAACATTACATTTCCAAAACATCCACCTTCCTCTGCATAACCTTATCTATAGCCCATGGCTTGGATCCATATAATATTGAGAGTACTGTTACTAAAGACATATCAATTTAGCCCTCCCAGACAACATTCTTTTTCCACGCACTCTTCAGTGCTGCTCTCATAACCTTTGTCTCCTTCCCCACCCTGACTCACTTCCGCTTCCATGGTTCCATTCCACTCCCAGATATTTAAAGCACTTCACTCATGTACGTGAATTTATTAAAAAAAAGGAGGTTGACTGCATTGGTGATTGGTTGGTAATGATTTTCAGTGTATCTTTGGATCATGATGAGGTACATGAGGATTGGCATTTATATAACATCAGATTGGAGAGGTGCAGCGTGGTCTAAGAAGTGGTAGAGGATTTGTAGATTAGATGTTTGCTTTAAAGAATAAGTGTAAGAAATATTCAGGAATACAGATAGATTTGTATGTGGCATATGAGAGGGCATATGATGAGGTTGATGGAGTTTCTTTGTGGAAGGTCTTACGAATATACAGTGCGAGAGGTAAGCTGTTAGAAGCAATGAGAAAGTTTTTATCAAGGGTGTAACGCTTGTGTACAAATAGGAAGGGAGGAGAGTGAATGTTTCAAGTGAAGGTTGGTCTACTGCTAGGGATGTAAAACTATGGTTGTTCAATTTGTTTATGTATAGGATGGTGAGGGAGGTAAATGCAAAAGTCTTGGAAAGAGGGGCAGTCTGTGTGGGATGAGAGGCCCTGGGAAATCAGTCTGTTGTTTGCTGATGATACAGCACTGGTGACAAATTCAAATGAAAAATTGCAGAAGTTGGTGACTGAGTTTGGAAGTCTGTGAAAGAAGAAAGTTGAGAGTAACTGTGAATAAAAGCAAGGTTATTAGGTTCAGCAGTGTTAAGGGACAAGTTAGTTGGGATGTAAGTTTAAATGGAGAAAAATTGGAGGAAGTGAAGTGTTTTAGATATCTGGGAGTGGACTTGGCAGTGAATGGAGCCATGGAAGTGGAAGTGAGTCGTAGGGTGGGGGAGGGGGCAAAGGTTCTAGGAGAGATGAAGGATGGGTGGAAGGAGAGAATGTTATCTTAGAGAGCAAAAATGGTATGTTTGAAGGAATAGTAGTTCAAACAATACTATTTTATTGAGGCATGGGCTATAGATAGTTTTGTGCAGAGGAGGGTAGATGTGTTGGAAATGAAATGTTTGAGGACAAAGTCCGGTGAGAGGTTGTTTGATTAAGTAATGAAAGGGTAAAAGAGATGTGTGGCAATAAAAAGAGTGTGGTTGAGAGAGCAGAAGAGGGTGTGTTGAAATGGTTTGGGCATATGGAGAGACTGAGTGAGGGAAGATTGAGAGAGAGGATAGATGTATATATCCCTATATACCTTCTCTCATTTGCTCATGCTCCTTCTGTGCAAGTACCATCCATATTCCTTTCTTTTTTCTTTCAAGTGCAGTTTAACTCTCCCATCCTACTACTTCCTGTCTTCATCTCACCTTCAGTATTCTACATGCTTCCCCAGATGTCTAACTCCCCCTCCCTCTAACTTACCCTCAACTCATGTACTCTCACCTTATGCCACTTTTCACCAAATTGCTGTTGGTTTCTCTGCACATATCCCCCTCTTTCAGTCTTACTCTCTTTCATTGCTTCTTTCCCAGGTGTCATTTCTTCTTTTCTGAAAATGGCGACAAACTTTTACACGCTTTCACCGAGATAATCAGACATGCCACCTGCCAACCCTCTCAGCATCACATCCAGTAATGCTCGTCATTCAGCAAGCAATCCAATAATGCCTGTTGACCCCCAACCCTGATTCATCCATGTATGCTTATGTATACATCTTTTGAAACCAAATATTTCCAATCATTGATCCTCTTTCAGCTCACAACCTGACAAAATGTTCCACATTTCATTATCACAGTGGGCTTTACCAGACTCAGCTTGCTTGTGGTTACTTGGCAAGTGACATATCACCTTCAATTAAGGGGCATTGCTATTAATGGATTACAAGAAGTACTCTCATGAAGAAAAAAGTCCACCCTTTCCCTGTTACTGATCGTAATGCAGTTTTGAAGCTACAGGTATCCCATAAAAGGGGTCATAGTGTTATATAATTAAATTTACAATGGATCACCATTCATTCTTGTATTCACACACACAAAAAAAAAATCTGCTGGAAAACACTCACCTTCCTCCAAAGGGTGCTCCTTTTATACCTCATTATCTGATGTGTAATTACTAACAGTCACTCATTTTGCAGTCTTTTAATGTAAGACATCAGTCTTGTACTCGCTTGCTTCTCTCTTTAACACAACTGTTTCATAAGAGGTGTCACCCCTTCCTTTGCTCTTACCTTCACACGAACCCAAAGCTTAATTCCCTTAACATTCTCTGACCATTTTACCCTCCTCCTTTTTAACTTAGTTCCACTTAAGCTAGAACATTCAGATTTCTCTTCTAAAGCACAGCACCTATCACTTCCCTTTTCTTATTTGGATTACATTCTTGCCCATTCAGACACTCCTGTCTGAGCCTTTGGAAAAGTAATCCTTGCTTAGCTTTTTCTTCTGTTCCTGTTTTTGGAAAGTGATAAGACAAGGAGGGAAGAGTGTCCAACCCTTTGCTCCCATCCCTGGTAGTCATCTTGTATGAAAAATTGATATGAGGGTAGTTTTCTTACTCTTATATCCCTAGGGACAAAGAATATTTGTAGTTTAGGATAAAGAATAGAGTAAATTATGTATGTCATATTAGAGATTGAGAGAGCTTGTGGACTGAGTTGCAGAAATTTACATGGTTATGAGCTAGAGAGGCAAGACGTCATTGTGGGCCAGGAAATGGAATGTGACAATCACTGCAGTGGTGGCTCTACTGCTGTTACTCCTTTACTTGACACCCACTCAGTACTGTTTTGCTTACCTGGATGATGCCTATATACCACCTTCTTCCTGTAAGATACATTGATAATGATGAGGAGGGTGTACTCTGAGGCTAGCCATAGCCTATTACCTTATGGTAAATGTACCTTCTAACAGTTTACACACTTAAACTGAATATCACTTAAATCAATTCTGTTGTTAAAACTTAGAGCGAGTTAATCTTGCAAATTTTTGATGTGTGACTCGTAAATCAAATGTAGTATAGTATCTATATTACTTTTTTTTTTAAGATTTAAGTATTATAAGTGTGGGTGACATTTTTGCAATCTGGGTTTTTTTAGGTTGCTTGGAAATGAAGATTCAGTAAATTCATATTTCAATGCTAGAATATGCGGGGTGATTATGTAGCTCTTAACCATGTAAAAAACAGACTGAAAGTTGTTGCACATGTTTTACAGGGTGTAGATGTTGCTGTTGTTTACTACATCAGAGGAAGAGTTGGTGGTGCAATGGAGTGTGTAGCAGGATGCTGAAGGTGGATGTGAATAAAACTGTGATTCTACTTTTTGAAAGAAAGGTAGGTAAGATTATAAAATCAGTTTATAACAATGAAGAACTTGAAGTTGTGGATTAATTTGAATATTTGGGAGATAAGTTTAGTACAGATGGTAGTAGGAAAGGCAAAGTTGAAATTAGAGTCAGCAAGGATAAAAAAAAAGGGAGCACTGAAAGCTCATGATTGGGAAAGAGTTAAGCATAGCATTTGCAAGAAACTTGCACAAAGGGGTTCTCTTCCCAACATATGTATGGGTGTGAAACTCAAGTGTATACAGGTCATGGTAAGTAGAAAATTAAAGCAGCATAGATGGATATTTTGTATAGTATAGTTGGACTTAAAAAGGATGGATTGAGTGAAGATAGGACATGATGTGTGAAGAAGGCATAGAAAGGATAGGTTGAATGAAGATAGTATATTAAATAGTGTGAAGAAGGTATTAGAAAGGCGTATGGATGAAGGTGTATAGGATGGCAGGGATATTGTATTACAGAAGATACAAGGGGTAGAGTTAGACCATGGATAGATGTAGGAAGAAATTTGATTAGGGTGAAGGATATTTCAGATGATGTCATAGGAATGACTGGGCAGTAAATGCAGTACAAGCTTTCTGGGTGAAAATGGTATGAATGGAGATGTGGGTCTCAGCTGACAAATCAACATAGTGGAAAAGTAAGATGCACTTTCACAGAAGTGGACTTCACATTTCATTTTATTACACTGAACATGAGTTGCTGGTGTTAAAGGGATGTGAATGATGCTCTGGAGGCTGTGTGTACCTGATTCATCTGCTCAATTGGGAATGATGATGGTAAATAGGATTTTTTTGTCCACTTATTATTAACCCGGTTTTCATTCACATGGTATGGATGAAGTGCAGACAGGCATGTATCTGTTGTGGTAATTAACTGTGCAAGATTAAGTCCAAAACTTCAATCCTAAAGGCTTGCAGTGGGCTGGGACACACTACTTTATAGGTAGGCTTACCTAACTGATAGAAATTGTGTTAATTCAAAGCTACTAAACTTACCTTTGTTAGAGCTTGTGCCGAGTGTAGTAATTTGGTTGCTTGAAATATAATCATTAGTTTACATAGTCAGCAGCACCACAGGAATGAAAGTTTAGGAAGTATTGGCTGGTGCATTGTGTTTTACATATAATGCAGATTAAGATTTTATTTGAAAAACTGTTAATCAACTACCTCATACGCAAGTACTGGTAGCAAAGTATTTCTTCTTGAGTAACGAGTGTTAATGTAATACTTCTTAAGCCCTTCATGTTAGGATTGCTGGTCTCACTGTTTCATTACAACTAGGCACAGGGCTAGATGTAATAACTTATTTTATTCTTGTATTCCTACACCTCTCCTTTCCACATCTTTCTTGTACTCCCAATTCTCCCCGTTTTTTTTATGAGGTTCTTATGTAAAAGAAATATCTGAAATTCAGTCTTTTAATTGCTGTCTTGAGTGCATCAAAAATTTTTGTGACCCTTTAGAACCTAGAGAAATGATATAAAAGTTTTCCTTGTTACTGTGCTAAAGATATATGGGAGTGCAATGGATAGTGTCAAGGGAGTTAGTTCCATGACAGAAAAGTGGCATAATGCCCTAAATGCATTAAGGAGTATGTGGAAGGGAAATTCAGGAGTAAGTGTAAGGAAAATTCTATGTTCTGAATGTTGATTGGTTGTGACACATGAGCCTTCAATGCATTGAAAAGGAAGAGGTCTGTGCTGAAATTTAAATAACACGGTGTAGATTATCAAAATAAACATTGTCAGTGAGAGGTATTGTGAGTTCAGTCAAATAGAGTTAACAAGGGTATGCAGATGTGGTTTGAACTAACCAAAGACTGACAAAGAGGATCTGTCAGGAGTAGAAGCTTTATAGGGGAAGGCGAGACTAATGAGATCAAAGGCTAAATGTTAAGGAAAATGAAGCCTGCAGTAATTAGAAACATGAAATGTTTGGTGCTTGCTGTGCAATTTAGTGACTGAACTAGGGCAAATGAAATGGACAATGAAAACTTTGGAAAACTTTGTAGGACTTTACTGTGGATGGTAACGATGGTTTTTGTGCATTATATATGTGACAAGATGGATATGTGGAGATGAGGTCATTCTCCCTGACACTACCTATAAAGATGAGAAATGCAGTTTGGGGAAAAAAATCCTCTAAAAACACCCATACTATACTAGGCTTTTGTATCTTTTTCCCCTTCAGATGCTTTCCATCAGTACCCACAGAAAAGCATCAATACTTTCAATCTTTTTTGTCTCCCCAAATTTCTAGGAAAGGCCAGTTTTAACACTTTCAGGTTTCCTCCTTTCTTTTCTAACCCCAAGAGATAGGTAAGAAACAATACTACCCATGTATCTCCTGTGTGTTATAGAAAGTAACTTCAAGGGGCTGAAATTCTTCCATCCTGTATTATCACTAAAAGTAGTAGTAGAGGAGGGAATCAAGCAAGGATATTCCTTGAGGGCTTACGCTAGGATGTCTAAATCAGCATGGTTATAACCAGGAAGCAAATAGGTGAGAGACAGGTATAATGTTCAATGAGAGAAACTTGTATATTCAGCCTATGAATGAAAAGTTGAAGGGTGAGGGGTCAGATCTAGTGTGCCAGGAATGTTTTAAAGAGGGTATAGTCTGGAGTTAGTATGGGGATAATTAGGCATGGATGATGCCTAATTAGTTGTAGGACACATGAGAGTAAAAGGCTGATGTGGTTTAGATTTACAGTAGATGGAGAGGTGGGTGAATGTTGGTGCTCTTGCACAAGGCAGCAAGAGGAGAGAAGAAAGGTATGCATTTTGGGAGGAGTTTAGCGAGTCCTTTGGCAGAGACTTGGCAGCAGGTGTTATAATCAGGGGGCATGAATCTCTGATTTAAATGAAAATGGAGAAACGCTTGTAAGAGGTTTTATATGAATTGTGAGCAGGAATACATAGTTCAACTTTTTATTTGTGATACCCTCTGCCTTCGTATATTTTCTTAGTTCATCCTTCCTCATAGAATTTGTATCAGAATGTGGAGCCTATTATTTGTTCTTTTGAAAATATTCATACATAGACATGCAGAATCTGGGGTTGGGAATTTATGGGTACTTATGGATCATGAGTTAATTGCGAGGTAAGCAAATGTGAAGGTATTGAATGTAAATGTGGTAAAAGGGGTGGCACATACTATGCCTATCTTTTCTTGGATGAGGAAAGTTGATGTTGGATTAAGGTAAAAGATGTGTGGAAGTGAGTGAGTTTGCAAATGTGGATTGTGTTTACAAACACCACAAGAGACAGTGAAGAATGGCATAAAGTGAGAGTAAATAAAACTGTGGAATGGGTGGCACTTAGGTGAGCAGTGCTTAAGGGGGTTGGTATGGGAAAAGTGGATTTGAACCTATGAGAAAGGGTAGGGAGTGGTGGATGAGGAAGTTTAAAGTATTAGTTAGATGAGGGGTTGTATGATTGGACCAATATCTGCATGGAAGAAATGCATGTGATTAGAAAAGGATAAGACAAAGCTGATTTTTTGTTTAAAGGAATAATGTTTGAAAATTTGAACAAATGGGGGTAACAATGAAGAAAGCAGAAGGAAAAGTGATGACAAAGGTGATGGAATGAGCATTTTGGACTGCAAACTATTTTCAGTGATAGGGTGGCAGATGTGCAGTGAGTCATGGAGAATGGATGGTAATGGAAGTTTTGCACAAGATGAAATATGAGAGAATGTCAGGATTGGATGGGATAGTAGGTGATTATTTAAAGGGTAGCAGTTTTATTAACTGGTTTGTCAGCTCAAAATGAAATATTTAAGACTGGCAGAATGCATATATAATGCTCATGTAGAAAGGTAAGACATACAAAAATGATGCTTGAATTACAGAGGTATACATATGGTAACTATACAAGATAATTGAGTCTGGTGGTCATGTTTACAGAGCAGGTGACATGAGAACCTATGTGGTTTCAGAAGTAGAGTATGTGTGGACCAGGAGTTTGCTCTGAAGAATGTAAGACAATAACTTTTGAGGAGGTTGACTTTAATGTGGCAGTTATGAATCTGGAGAAAAAACACAATAGGGTTGATGAAGATACCATATGGAATGTGCTACAGATGGGGTAAAAGGAAAATTGTAACATGCACTTCGGAGTTTTTGCAAGGACAGCAGGGCAGGAGGCATAAGGAAGTAGGGCTGGTGGTTCCCCGTGAGGTGGAAGCATGTCAAGAATTTGACATCATCATGGCTGTTTAATCTGCTTAAAGATGGGGTGGCAAGGTAAATAAGGTCTTTGAACAAGGAGTGGTTCTGCAGTATGCTAGCAGTTTTGGGGCTGGGAAGTAAACCATTTGCTGGCACACATTTTTGATAGTCCAAAATTGATAGTTTGGGAGAGTGTTGAATAAGGAAATTGAATGTCAATGAAATCAAAAGATAATGGAATGCAATAAGGAGGTAAGGCCACATGTGGTTTGGTTTGTGTAGTACTGTTTTCAAAGGTTTGCCAGTTCCATTTGGACGTGATTTTTAGTAGTTTTAAAGTTTTTGTCTCGGAATCAAACCTGAATTATGCGAGTATAATAATAATAATAATAATAATAATAATAATAACTAATAATAATAATAATGATAATGATAAAGGAAATAAAAATAATTTAGGGATTTCAGAGTGATATGAATACCTTTTCTTAAAAGAAGTCTAAGTAATATTTAAATTTACTGATCTTTAAAGGAAGCCAAAATGTTTAGTCTTCAGGAAGTAACTTTTTTTTAGTTATTTTTAATGTGAAGAAGAGCTGAATAATCATTAGGTTCTAGTTCTTTAAAATTTCCACAAAAAGACTCGAGCCATCGGCCATGTTGCACTTCGAGTAGACTTTTAATGAAACAGGTTTAGAATGAAGCAGATAAAAGATGCCATAGACCTAAGACTTCAGTTGTTTCATATTGTTACTGGAACTGAAAATACAGAATAAACTATATGTAGATTTTATGACGGAAATTTGATTGGAGTGGCTATGTAAATGCTCACAACATGGGCACTGTGGTTAGTTTTTTTTTTCATGCGCATCAGCATTTACCCTGTTGCCATTGAATTATCTGATTGCAGCTGCATTGAATCTTCCCACAATAGGTACAATACATTATCCATCAGTTCCCACTCCAATACCAACTTTTACCCCATATACTCAGAGGCGGATTACCCATAAGTTATATAAGCTCGAGTCTAAGGCTGAAAAAAATGGTACAATTAAGTACAAGACAGTAAAATGGGTGAATTATTTGGGGGGATGGCCCAATAATTTGACGAAAATAGGTAGGTTCAACATTTTAATTTTCTCAGGGCCTCCTTCATGAGGAAAGGCTAAAATATTTTGGCACCAGGGCCAAATTGTTATGTAGAAACATTTAGAACTCGATTGGCCGGGGCAAACAATATGAATGTTCATGGTAAAAGAAGCTCATGCCAAGGAGGTGGTCTTCAGTTTCAGTCACGAAACTCGGACCTCTGATTTAATTGCGAATATCGTTTTTGTTAGTCTGATGTACAAGCATACCACTGGTTATATTTTCTTGGGAAGTAAATATTATTGTTTTTGTTGTTTCATAACATCTTTTGATTCCTTAATGTACAGGAGCAGCGCAAAATAATGTCTATGGCCTATTAGTTTCGTAATCCTCTATTGCTTAAGGTTCGAGTCATATGAAACACAGATTCACCAGGTATAGTTGTTATCCACTGAGGCCTACTTTATACGGGATCTTTCTAATGTTGCTGTCAGATCATATAATTTCTGTAACTAATAAAGAGTGCCAGAGGTTGGACTCTTCTTATTGTGGTGTTTGAGGTAACACATGCCGTGCGGGTAGAAAAACTGGTTTAAAGCAGGGATAAGCACATCGAAGTCATGTAGGAATTGAATAATTTGGAACCGAGTCACCTGCTTCGTTTATGGTGGTGATTGCGGTTCGAAACTTGTACACCACATATCAACAATAAAGGCACCATTATTTAACTTTCTATATATGAATCACTTTTCCTATGAGCTGTGCGTTTAAGCTGAAACTGATTTAGCATTAATATGATATATTTATTCCTATATGACTCAATCTCGATACTATTTGCGTGGGACACAACGTGGTGTTTACACAGTATGGTAAGTAAACTTGTGAGATATCATTATTAAAAAAAGGGGGACTTTGCATTTTTGCAACCCACAGGTAATGATATCGCTAAAAATAAGGTGTATCCTAACATTCACCTTTTTGTGGACTATTTCGAAGCAGTTCGCTTGACACGTGAGTCGGCGATCGGCTATGTCTCGTAATTGTTCCGCTGCAAACCTGTTCGGTCTGTTGCGGCTGAAAACTTTGTTATTAGTGTTGTTCTGCTGGTGAAGATCCAGTAAAGTACTGATGTTTACAATGAATTTTCGAGTAAGTGAACACTGAAGCCATAGATGTATATTTGGGACTGGGAGCGACTTCCAGTGATGCTAGGTGAGTGGTCTGTGGTTTGGTAGCCTAATGAGAATAGTTTGTTTACGATTTCATATTCTGTCATTTTGTAAATATTTACCTTTGATGTCAGCAATTATGAGTTGATGGTACGATGTGCCTGTGCTTTATATGAAGACAGCATGAACTCATTCGTTGCAAAGTCGTATTGATGTGAAAATTATTTGAAATAGTTATCAGGCTTTTAAAAGTTCGTTCCATGGGGCCACGATCTTTCTTCCGAGATCCCAGTTCAAGCTGGATCTTTTATAATAATACTTTTGCAACAGGGTATCAGTTACATGCTTTCGAGATTCTAATCAATATTTAAATAGAACTTTTTAATGTAAGCCAACATGTATAATTCGTGAAGCACACTAAGATTTTGAGGTGTTAAAGCTGCAACATGTATTTTTACGATTTTGAAGTGTTAAAGTTGCAACTTATACTTTTCCGAAGTTTGAATTTTTATACTATTGCTGCAGCATTACGTCGTCAGTTGAGGTAGAAAGAATACCGTCCCTCCGTGAAAAGTAATTTTTACTCAGAACCATTAGTTTGCACCATTCTAATCAATATAATCGAGTTATTCTGCTAATTGGTCTAAAATGATTTCTGGGTTGCATGGGGAGATGGTTCATGTAAACTTTTAGAGGTGATTGTGCTAAATTGCAAAGGTTGCTGAAATGAAATTAATTTTTTAAAAATATTTTTATGAAATATAGAAACCGCTTTAAACCTCCCTGATTAAGTATTGATAACTCGAACATGTAAACTAGATATTCACAGAAGCAATATTAGTAGAAATTGGAATGATAAGGGTAACAAGACTACCAACCAAGAGAATACTTACAATGACCTGGAAATCAAGGAACCAACATACACAAATAAAGAAGTAATGTCTGTATAATATCGCTGTTTCTTGCGTTAGCGAGGTAACTAAGAACAGACGAAGAAAGGCCACGTCCTCTAACAACTATACATTTATCTATATACATAAATATACTTACGCATGCATACACATAATATGTGGTGAAAAAAATCTTTACAAGTATTTCTACCTTATCAAGGTAACTTTACCATTGCATGTACTATCTTACATAGTCTTATACTAACAGTAAAATCTAGATCATGTACAAAAACGAAGTGGCTGACTAAATATGTAAATAAAGATTTTTACAGGGACAAAAATAAATCGTGGACGCTACTCCACCAGTAGCACAGTGGACGTTGTTCCACCAAGTAGCATAGTGGACGTTCCTCCACCGGCAGTACAGTGGACGTTGCTCCACCAGGAGCACAGTAGACGCTTCTCCGCCAGCAGCACAGTGGACGTTGCTCCACCAGCAGCACAGTGGATGATGCTCCACCAGTAGTACAGTGGACGTTGCTCCACCAGCAGCATAGTGGACGATGCTCCACTAGCACCACAGTGGACGATGCTCCACTAGCAGCACAGTGGACGATGCTCCACCAGTAGCACAGTGGACGTTGCTCCACCAGTGGCACAGTGGACGTTGCTCCACCAGGAGCAAAGTGGACGTTGCTCCACCAGCAGCACAGTGGACGTTGCTCCACCAGTAGCACAGTGGACGTTGCTCCACCGGGAGTACAGTAACCTAGTATGAACAGTTCTCCCAGTCCACCAACATCGTGTGACTACTTCACCGGGACCTACTAAGCTGCAGTTGATGTGTTGTTTCCGGTAATGTGCTGACACTGACATGGCCTTTTTTGACATATTAAGCGTTACAAGAGAGCTCGTTTAACACTGGGATGGTTCTGTACCGCAGACACTTAGTTCTCGCTCAAAATAGTGTTATAACTGAGTTAAATACCAAGGCAGTTATTGACCGACGACGAAAATCCCTAGATTTCTAACCCTTCACGTGTGGGGTTAGGTTAGTTTAGTTGGTCTGCTCGTCGGTCAGTCGCTGGGGTGAGGTGGATGTTGACGAAGTTGTGTTCTGTAAGAGCCAATGAGCCTCGCGTCCTGGGTAGGAACTAGTGAGCCCAACCTTGGTGTCCTGTGTTCGCCAGTATAGGAAGAGGACCTGGTCTCTAATGCCTTTGATCTTGTGGACCAGAACATGTTCTTCCTCGGGTAATTTGATAACGTCCAGGGCGCCTCCCTCCTGTTGGAGCACAGAGTAGAATCATTACAAAATCCCTCCTCTCCTCTCAGGTTCATTTTACTTTGCCTTCCCTTGCTTCGACAGAAAACAATGACGAGCGAATATCAAGGTTTTTTATTTTTGAATTTGCTAGTTTAAAAACAACTCTCCGTGAATATTTCCTTTTCCTATCTTTGACTTCCCCTGATATTTATATTGATTTTAATTTCCACATTCCCACATGAGAGTTGGGGCGAGTACTCCCCGCACACAAGCCTCCTACACGCAAACCTTACATTCTTCCAGTTCACCAGCTTTCTATATACTTCAAATGTTCTTGCAAGACACCCGCCTCCATTAATGGTATCATCATTAACACCCTTACCGAACTTTGCTCATTGATAGCTCAATTCGTCTACAACTCTTTCACTAAAATGACACCAACATATCTTCTACAACCCAAGTCTGCTTCCAACATTAACATACATGATAAAAGATAACATACATCAACAAAATGTAGTTTCAGCTAATTGGTTTTTCCCTGCACGAAAATTCAGATAACTTCTTCTTACCGTTGACGAACAATGCAGCTAATGATAACAGCTTTATTCGAAAATGAATTTCTAAGTTTATTAAATTCAGTTTTAAAAATTTCTGAGAGGTTTACGGACTTTTAAAGTCGATTTCATGAAAAGCATCAAGATATTAAAAGATTTTTTTTATTTATTTATCCCAGTATTACCGTTTTTTTGTTGGTCGGGATAAATAATCACTCTCCTAGCCCCTTCATAATTGGGAAGCACGACCCACCTGTGTGTCGAAATACAGAATATCTTTTCGTTTGGCAGCGTGGGCCCCGGGCCCGGGAGGAATGACGAGGTGGTATGTTGCCGGCAGCAGGGCACTGGACAGAACGTATTGTACTGCATCGTAGTCTCCACGAACTGGCTTGAACCTATGTAATACATGTGATAGAAGTGTGATTATAGATTACATAAGATTGGAGGATGGGTCAGGAAAAGTGCACATATTTAGCTGAATGTATGTTATTCTCTCCGCATATTCGTTTCTAGCATCACAAGAGTTGCACCTGAGATTATCTAAAACTTTTTTTCTTTTTCTTGATTTGCATATGTTTTGAATGGCTTTAGTGACAATAGAACAGTCTTTAATGATGTAGCAACTACGTATGGACGGATGAACTGCATGTGATGATGTAACTGTCTGTAGGAACACGTAAACATTGGGATATATGGACAAATTTTTCTAAAACGTGTCATAACATGTTATGTGCAGTGGTGCTCATCGCTCTCGTGTAAGTCAGTTTAAAGGTTAGCAGATTTAAACAATGATTAAGGTAATTTTACTCTAAAAGCGAATATATAATGAAGATAATGAATGAGGGTGAAAGATGAAAAATCTACGTAGGGAAACTCTGAAACACACAAAAAAAACATTTGATCACTTAATTTTGAGGGCCTTTAATGTATTCAAAAGAACAAGGAAATTTTCTTTTTTTTTTATATTTGTGTTGAAAAGCTAGGGAAAAGTTTAGAGCAAGAGGATTGTTTGGAGATCAGACTCTAATATCATCATAATCATTGCAGTATACCACTTACGAGAACACTAAGGATGGTGCGGGTGTGCCTGACGTGGTGGCCTCCATCCTCCACAGGTCGCCAGATCGCTGGACACTCATGATGTAGCGCGGGTGGTCGGCTGGCCGCAGCGTGTACCCACCCTCGTCCATGTTCTGCTGGTAACAACGATATGATTTGCATCAACTGAGGTCAGGGCCGTCGTGTCTTCATATATATATATATATATATATATATATATATATATATATATATATATATATATATATTTTTTTTTTTCTTTTTTTTTTTTTGTCGCTGTCTCCCGCGTCAGCGCAAGAAAACAGACGAAAGAATGGCCCAACCCACCCACATACACATTTATATACACGTCCTCACACGCAAATATACATACCTATACATCACAACGTATACATATATATACAGACATATACATACACATGTACATAATTCACACTGCCTTTATTCATTCCCATCGCCACCTCGCCACATATGAAATAACAACCCCCTCCCTCCTCTTGTGTGCGAGGTAGCGCTAGGAAAAGGCAACAGTGTATATATTGTTTCATAGTTATTTTTTCCACTAAAGATTTATTAGTGATTTATTTGTGGGACTGCTATTGTTAGATGAACTGGACTTACTTTTATAAGTTTGTCAGTGGAAAACAAATGAACTGAAACTGTAACGGGCTGTTTGTGATAGTGGGAGATGTCGGAAACTACCAGATTAGTGTGGTAAGACTTGAAAGGCGTAGCTAAGGAGGCGCAAATAGTGTTATGGACTTGTTATCAAGTCTCTCAAACATATATGTGGTATTGCCTTCAACCACCCTAATCAGTTAATCATTCCATGTTCTAACAGTCTGGTCGAAGAAAATAGACCCCACCCCTATTCGAGTTTAAGCGTTTGCCCACGAGCTTATATACCTTACTGCGAGTGAAATTAGACGAATCAAATCTTCGTAGTTAAATCGAGATTATCGAAGCCCTTGATTATTTTGAGTCCCTGTGTTAGACCTCCTCTTGATCTTCATTTTTCTGAGGTAAATATACTTGAGTCGTTTCGTCTGGTCTCATAAGATTTGTTTCTCACGTTCAAGAATCATCTTGGTCGCTCTCTATCCCTCTATGCATTTTTCAAGCAGGTTGACCGATACTGAACACATTATTCAAGATGGAACACCAATTAATTTCAAAGAGAGGATATTTTTTGTAGACTTTGACAGCCCTACTTATGAATCTCAGTATTTTTTTTTCCCCCTTTTTAATGCTTATTTAGCTATAGGATACCAGAGATTATTACGTTTTTCTTTATTTTCATTTTGTACCTCAACAGAACTCATACTGTAGCTTGCCTTCTCGCTTTCTTTTCCGATGTTTAAAACTCTATACATGTCAGTAATGAAATTCATTTAGCACCCATGATCTCAATCCCTCAGTTTGTCTGTATTACTTTGAAGCTGCAGACGTTCACTTTCATTCGGTATATTTTCCAGCCCAGTATCGTCTGCCAATTTCGATGTATTACAATGAAGGCCATTATCAACATGATTGATAGATATTAGGAAAAGAACAGATCCCAAGACTGAACCTTAAGGCACACCACTTATTACATCTAACCATTCTGCGGCTTGACCGTTAATTAATCTCTACGTGTTGCTTACGACTAAACCAATTTCCCTACCCCTGAAGTACAACCCCATCAGTACAATGTGATTTAACATTTGCTGGTAACTTTTGGTCTTTGGTCTTGCTGCCCGCGAGAAGCGATTGTCCCGTTTGTATAAGAAAAGAATATGTTTGCCTTCATTAAATCAGCCAGTTCCCTCAAGATATTGGAAGTAGGGTAAATAGTATAAAGTCAGAACAGGTAATGGGAAAAATATTGGAAATGATAGTTGATTTCCTCAACAGACGTTCACGTCTGGGGTGGGGGGGGGGACTAGTTACTAGAGGAAGGGAATGGCCAAAACAAGCCAGTAACTGCACTAACCAAGAAGGGTGAAGGAAGGGAGAGGTTAGCCATCATGCGATCCAGCTTGGGTAGGGAGTGCGGCTGGTACCTTGCCACGAACTGCACGTTGTTGACGCTCGGCTCCAGCGCAGATCTGTGGCCGACTGTCTAAAGTGTTTTAAAGGACATTCTTTTCGTAATGAACATAACATACATAAATTCATTAAGGACATATAATATTATGATGTAAGTAAGGGCTGAGAAGTATACAGTAAGATAATGAGAAATGTGTTTATTAAGAATTTCAAGGAAACTTTTTGCATGTCTTGAAGTAATAATTACGAATAGATACCCAATAATTTTTATCAGTAATCAAAAGATACATAACAACAAATGTGCAGAAAATATTCTAATCAGTCTTTATTGTATATAAACTTATATATAAGATGTACCAGAGTGCTGATGCCGTATTATAGTTACGTCATTAGACCATCATAGATACATACCACTTCGTTATATTGAAATAGTTTCAGGAACATAGATGCAGGTGCTCTGCTAATAATATTCTAAAAGATGAGGAAGAGACCAAAACTTCAAAAGGACGTTTCATGATAAGTGACTGAAGTGCTCTTAACAAATTGATGAGAAAGGATGTTACTGAAGTTGGTTACTGGGTTGTCTGGGAATAAATTGGCTGACAGCAAAACATATTGATGAGTGAGGGAACTGTTGGTATAAAAAGGAAATCAAAAAGAAAGTATTGGGAAGAGGAGATATTGAGGACACCACAGGAGTATAAACTGGTGTGATGACAATATTGAGATGAACGATATCATACATGTGGAAAGAATAGGTGTAGGGATGTCATTTTGGTTATGTTGATAATTGGATACAAAAGTGGATGGGAATATGGATTAACGTTAGGATACGAAAGTGGATGGCGATGTGAAAGCAGTTGTGAGGATCACGATAAAATGTACTGTGTGATTTGTGGAAAAAACCGAGATTACGAACATTATACTCCAACATAAGACAATTTGTACGTTGAGAATAAGAGAAGATATGATGAATCATACTTTTAAGTGAAGGGAAGTGATTAGGATGTGTGCTGACCATTGTGAGTAATGTAAAGAACATTCATACGTGATGCCAACATATGTGATACCAGCTGGTAATGTTGTACGGCAGGCACCTTGTGGATGGCCTCATTTTTATGTTGAGGTTAGAATATTACAAAATGAACATGAACTGAATACAGGTATCCCTGATGATTGCATGTGGACCTTTACAACCTTCCAAGCAGACTCCGGAGACTGAAAGTAAAGTCACGGGTAGCACAGATCTTACCTGTGATACCTTTATAAACACAAGCCTCACTAACTCAACCCCCAGACTCAAAATAAGGGGAGGTACGGCCTTAGATCTTACCTGTATAAGGCTGTCATGTTCCTCCTGATGTTGTTGATGTGTCTGTCGAAGGCCGGGATTAGATGGACTAGTGGGTTGATGAGACGGCCAGGCAGACCGGTGTAGCGGCTGGACAGGATCACTATCCTTTCCATAACCTGCAACCCAGAAGCATGGTGGTAAGGGCATGTTATGGCGGTATGGTGCAGCACCATGATGGTGAGGGAGGACCATAAGTACCCCAGCCGTAGGACCGAATTTCTACCTCAGAATTATAATTTGCAGTGACGAGAGCACGACGACGGTTCAATCCTAGGATAAAATGGCGTCTTCTCACCTGACCGTTAATGGGTAAGTCAGAGGTCAGAAGACTGTTATTCTATCCAGACACAGTTTTCCTCCCGGCTTCTGTTATTAAAGTATTTTTCCCGTGGTTAGAGCTACATCTCTCCTGCTTATCATATGGAAAATGGTCATCCTGTGTCACCGAGGCCGCGGAAATAGCAGCTATACTTAGATTGTTTTCCTCCTGTTGTTAAATTCAGAAAACAGTCAACTGACTGTATAATTATAGCGGAAAATGGACTCCATGATTGTTAATGGAAAATAGCCAACTTCCAAGCTGAAATAGCTCATCAACATTTCTAGAAATAGTTATAGGCAATCAAAGTCCTGGAAATATCCCTAAGAGCAGCAATCAGTTTTAGCCGATATTAGCTCAGAAATAGCTAGCTTGACACCAAGATGCCTCACCTTCTGCAAGTACTTCTGGCGGAGGTCTTCCAGGGCGCTGTACAGGTCCAGGAGGTTGTAGAGCGCTCGGATGTCATGGGCCGTGGTGACCACCCCCACATGACTCTCCACGAACGGGGAAACGAAAGCCAAGAAATCCAACTTCTTGAGGAGCTTCTTCAGGTGGGGTTTGAGGTCCTCCTGGGACATACGGGTCGGCTGGTGACTGACGTGCGCCTGGATTCTCCCGGAGAAGTTGAGACAGAACTCGTACAGCTCGGTGGTGTTGATGACCTGTGCACACAGGAAGAGTGTTACATAGAGTTACACAAGACCACACAGAAGGCCCCATGGTCCAAAAAAATTGGTCTGGCCTTAGAGAAAGAGAAAGGGAGGTTCTTGTAATTATTTGCTCTCTGAGGCCTCTTTAATTGTACAGGGAGCAACTGATACAGTCAGTGGATATAAAGATGGAATACAACGGTTGTGTTATGGTTTTACAAGAATTGAATATTATGTTTATGCAGGTGGAATAATTGGTTCTGTTCGTGGCTGTACACAGAAACAGAAATGGAATAGAATAGTGTTCATGATTGTATACAGGGAGAAATATACATACAGTTAAAGTCTGACAGCATTTTCATGATGTTTAGGGTGGTTGGAGGATAGGAAGAAAAAGTGGGACAGGAAGGGATAGTTTGAAATGGAAGAGAATACCGAAGTTTGTACAGTTGTGTATGTTTTTTTTTTTTTATTGATTATTTGTGCATGTGGCTGATTATCTGGAAGTGTGTTTTTAATGTCATATTTACGTACCCCTGACAGACTATGAGTGCGGATGTGTGAGCGTTGTATCTTTGTCTTTTTTTTTTTATTTACTCTGCAAAGTTAAACATTGTTCACTGTGTAAACCGGTGGATGATGACTGGAGTCTCCCTTGAGTGCTTTGAGGCTTCGAGGGAACTAAGAGTGCTCCAGGTTTGTACTGTTGTCCAGATCTTTGATCAGTCCGTAGTTTGTATCATTGTTGTATCATCTCTTTTTATGTGGATAGAGTGGTTGTGAAAGATACCCCAAAGATTGTTTCTACGTTTAGATTAGCATTCATCAAATCGTCTTCAGGAGCGTGTAGAGAGGTCAGTGGAGCAGCTAGGAATGATCGTGGGTAGCTAGGTGAGGCTGGTTAATACCCAGCCTCACCCATATATTGGGTTTGAAATATCTGGAGACCTTATTACTGTTTATGCACAGTGCTTATTTGCCTTTACATCACTAGAAAATATCAACCCAAGTCTTTTTAAAAACCTCATTTACTTTCTGTATATCTGACCTGAATTCATACTTTAGCTAGCCTTCTCTCTTTTACCACCGATATGTAAAACTTTGCAATTATCGATATTGTAATTACTTTGCCACCTATGAGCCCAGACTACAGATGTTCAATTCTAGTTGTACCTTTATTTCCCAGCCTAGTATTTAATTCTAGTTGTACATTTATTTCCCAGCCTAATACTTCTAATTCTAGTTGTACACTTATTTCCCAGCCTAATAATTCTAATTCGAGTTGTATATTTATTTCCCAGCCTAGTCTTGTCTCGAAATTTCGTTATCTTACAATGTGTCATTAAATATGTATAAGAAAGAGGACTAGTCTGCCAAGATCGATTTCTGTCACAGTCAGTTGCTTTACTGCTTTACTTTCATCATACGTATTGAATATGTCGTAGAAGAAATTAGGCATATTTGTCAGCCGTGAGGTTTCTTTGAAAACTGTGCTGAGAATCATTTATGAAATGGTGGTCCAATAAATAAGTTGTTTATTATTATTAATCATTATCATTATTGTTATTATTGTTATTATTATTATTATTATTATTATTATACAGTCGGAAATTCTCAGCAGAGGGAAGCAGAGGACTCTCTTGTCTTGTTTAACCGGGATGATCTATGTAACTGACGTGCCAGAGGGACTGAGTGTGTTTGCAGATGATTCTAAGGCTCTGATCAGGTTTGCATATAAAGGGATTTAAACAGAGTTGATATGATACATGGTTGACGAACCTTAGCACAAGCGAATGCACGTAAAGTAACGAAGACGGGATTCAGTACTTAAAAAAAAAGCTACATGAAACGTGTCAGAAAAGAACGTAGGGGTCGGCATTATGACCAAGCTAGTGCTGGCTAGGCTACAACGTTGGGAGCGTTATCAATGAGCAAAGTGTTTACTGGTTAATGTTATAACTGCTGTGAAATATACTGATAAGACTTTTATATATTATCTACATTTATATCAAAGCTAAATTAGGATTTCATCATTGAAAGAAGCAATAAAGACTAAATGAGAGCGCCAGAGAAAAGGTACAGTAGTAAGAGTGTTGCCCACTGTGGAAAAGAGAAGACTAAGGGGAGGGATTATTACAATCCTCTATTCTCTTAACTAGTTTGACAATGTCGATAGTGTACATTTCTTTGAATGACGAAGAGGAGCAGCTGAATGGCATAACAAGAAATTAGGCAAGATACTTATAAGAAAAAGAAGTCGGGAAATTCTCCTGTACTCAGTGGTGGATACATGGCATAACGTAAATATGACGCTGTTACTAAGGCAGCCATTTGAAATGTTGTATGATAGAAAATGGTAAAGAGAAGGGTGCCCTACAAGTGTTGAGCTCCCTACCTCCCCGTACTGTAAAACAGGTTGCTTCAATAACATGGGAATTCCGAAAGAGGCAACAGATCATATTAGGCAATTACTCTGTCCGGTGGAGCGCGGGAAAACCCACCTCCCTTCCACCAAGATACTGGGCATCCCGCTCCACCTATTCCCAACATGATGGGTCCCTGTTCTCGTGAGAGTAAACTTCTGAATTCTTGAATCTAACTCATGTCAGGCTAAATGTCTTAATAGACTAAAGAAATACAGAGTAGTCGCATTATATTCCACTTACTGCGTATACTTAGAGCGTTGTTGGGAGTATACGCAGTAAGATTTCAGAGTTAGAGACAGCATGGTTAGAAGGGAATTATATGATTGCCATTTCTGATTCCTGGTTAGGTATCAGCAACAGAGGTTTCTACGCCGAATCCTGAATTCCATGGTGCACCCTGTTTAATGGGGTAGGTAACAAAGTAGGTTAGGACTAATTTATAGGCCCTCCTCACAGACACCAGTAGACGAAGGATTTTGTGTCAAAAAATTGTTGTGACGAACGAGATTCTGTCATGGTAGTAGATTTTAACCCACCGGTGTCTAAATGGGGAGAATCCCTCCTTACCAGTAGCTCCGGGCATGGACTCGACCTAAATTTGCTTGATGGTGCTCAAATGGAGTTTTACTTCCCCGTTTTCTGTTGTTTTTGGAGCATTGAATTTTTTTTTATTGTATCATTTGTGATTACTATTTGTGTGCGGGAGAATTTTTTTAACATTCGTGTTGTCTCATCTCTTTGTATATAGAGACCATGTCTTGTGTGTGTGTGTGTATATATATATATATATATATATATATATATATATATATATATATATTTTCATACTATTCGCCATTTCCCGCATTAGCGAGGTAGCGTTAAGAACAGAGGACTGGGCCTTTTAGGGAATATCCTCACCTGGCCTTCTTCTCTGTTCCTTTTTGGAAAAGTAAAAAAAAAAAAAAAAAAAAAAAAAACGAGAGGGGAGGATTTCCAGCCCCCCGCTCCCTTCCCTTTTAGTCGCCTTCTACGACACGCAGGGAATACGTGGAAAGTATTCTTTCTCCCCTATCCACTGGGATAAAATTATATAAATGTATATATATATATATATATATATATATATATATATATATATATATATATATATATATATATATATATATATGTCGGGAGACAGCGACAAAGCAAATATATATATATATATATATATATATATATATATATATATATATATATATATATATATATATATATATATGTATGGTGAGGTGCCTGAGGATTGGCGGAATGCGTGCATAGTGCCATTGTACAAAGGCAAAGGGGATAAGAGTGAGTGCTCAAATTACAGAGGTATAAGTTTGTTGAGTATTCCTGGCAAATTATATGGGAGGGTATTGATTGAGAGGGTGAAGGCATGTACAGAGCATCAGATTGGGGAAGAGCAGTGTGGTTTCAGAAGTGGTAGAGGATGTGTGGATCAGGTGTTTGCTTTGAAGAATGTATGTGAGAAATACTTAGAAAAGCAAATGGATTTGTATGTAGCATTTATGGATCTGGAGAAGGCATATGATAGAGTTGATAGAGATGCTCTGTGGAAGGTATTAAGAATATATGGTGTGGGAGGCAAGTTGTTAGAAGCAGTGAAAAGTTTTTATCGAGGATGTAAGGCATGTGTACGTGTAGGAAGAGAGGAAAGTGATTGGTTCTCAGTGAATGTAGGTTTGCGGCAGGGGTGTGTGATGTCTCCATGGTTGTTTAATTTGTTTATGGATGGGGTTGTTAGGGAGGTGAATGCAAGAGTTTTGGAAAGAGGGGCAAGTATGAAGTCTGTTGGGGATGAGAGAGTTTGGGAAGTGAGTCAGTTGTTGTTCGCTGATGATACAGCGCTGGTGGCTGATTCATGTGAGAAACTGCAGAAGCTGGTGACTGAGTTTGGTAAAGTGTGTGAAAGAAGAAAGTTAAGAGTAAATGTGAATAAGAGCAAGGTTATTAGGTACAGTAGGGTTGAGGGTCAATTCAATTAGGAGGTGAGTTTGAATGGAGAAAAACTGGAGGAAGTGAAGTGTTTTAGATATCTGGGAGTGGCTCTGGCAGCGGATGGAACCATGGAAGCGGAAGTGTATCATAGGGTGGGGGAGGGGGCGAAAATTCTGGGAGCCTTGAAGAATGTGTGGAAGTCGAGAACATTATCTCGGAAAGCAAAAATGGGTATGTTTGAAGGAATAGTGGTTCCAACAATGTTGTATGGTTGCGAGGCGTGGATAGAGTTGTGCGCAGGAGGATGGATGTGCTGGAAATGAGATGTTTGAGGACAATGTGTGGTGTGAGGTGGTTTGATCGAGGAAGTAACGTAAGGGTAAGAGAGATGTGTGGAAATAAAAAGAGCGTGGTTGAGAGAGCAGAAGAGGGTGTTTTTAAATGGTTTGGTCACATGGAGAGAATGAGTGAGGAAAGATTGACCAAGAGGATATATGTGTCGGAGGTGGAGGGAACGAGGAGAAGAGGGAGACCAAATTGGAGGTGGAAAGATGGAGTGAAAAAGATTTTGTGTGATCGGGGCCTGAACATGCAGGAGGGTGAAAGGAGGGCAAAGAATAGAGTGAATTGGAGCGATGTGGTATACCGGGGTTGACGTGCTGTCAGTGGATTGAATCAA